>NC_060243.1:19830783-20133813 GCF_021155785.1 Neodiprion fabricii
TTTTAAAATTTTCCCACTGCGGTATTATCAAAATAACACTAAAAGGATTCAACACATGAAGCGTGGTTTCTTTATCTATTGATGACGTACTTTATTTGTATCGTTTCTTACATCACATTTACACTGACTGAAGACTTAACACTTACTGAATTACTGAAGCTCCCAGACTGACTGACTACTCTCTTGATATACTCTTTCTCTGTTCTAGAATATTCCCGTTGCTCCTTTCTTTAATTCCGAGTCTCATCTAGATCTTTTTCCTTTACTCTATAACTTCTGTCGATACTATTGTTACTAAAGTATTCTGTATTACTTATTGATAATAAAGCGTTCCGTATTGCTTTTTTCTTAACATTTTTTAAATAAAATATTTCCGCAATTTCAGTAGATTTCAAGCGTGACTTCAGTTATAAGTATGAATTTAGAATTCGGTATAATTTCAGGGGGGGGGGGGGGGGGGGGTAAGAAATCTTTTCGATTTCAATGTTGTTGTAGTGGTGGAGTAGAAAATTTTTATTTCAGTGATTTTTCGGTGGGACTTTGGTATGCTTTTAATGTAGTTACATCGAAAATACAGTGTAAAATATTCTTAACTACACCGTGAAATCTATAAGTGTAACTTCGGTTGAATTTCAGTGGGACGAAATCTGCCAGGTGCAGACGCACATATATATATATATATATATATATATTCCGTAATACGAGCATGATTATCATTATTATCGTTGTTGGCATTATTACTGTTATTGCTATTATCATCCCCATTATTGTATAATAAAAAAGTTAAAGAAACAAAAATTAATGTAGAACAAAGTTTTAATTACATTCTCGTAAATATTATAATAGTATTAATAATTATGTATTATGTAATACGCACTGTATATAAAGAAAGGGCAATTACAACACACCATCGCGTTTGCTCTTCACAAAGTTATTTGCTCCAATGATTAATTTTGGTTTTTTTTTTTCTACTTTTTTTTCTCTCTCTTTGATCGATAATTTTAATTTTGCATCACCTTTGGTTTTCGAACCTCTAGAATCCGAGAAACAGGTGTTTAGTGTAATGTCCGTCTGTCGGTCTGCCATACAAACACCTCGATGAAAAAATCTGAAACTTACAGGATCTCACAACGATATGATAGGCACGAAAAATTGCCATGTCCCGTTTAATTCAAACTTCCGGTTCCGGTGAATCGATTTTTAATGTTTGACCCACAAATCTAGACTTTATCTTCTCTTTATTACTATTTCTAAATTAACGATTATGATATTTTTCCGAGTTTATTTCGGTATTGAGAAAAAAATGTAGAAATTTCGAGTTTTTAATAATTCTTAGTTTTTTTCATACCTTTTTTCTTTTTACAACTGAAATTTATTCTTTTTTTTCATTACTGGTGTTTTCTTTATTTTTCCTATCGATAAACCAACATTTGTTCTTTTTTGATGAAAAGTATCGCAGAAAACTGTTTTTTCCAACTTTTCATGTCTCATTTTATTTTAATCTTGTTCTGCGCTTAGGAACGAGAAAAGAAAGAAGAAATGGAAATACGAAAAAAAGATAAAACAAGTCTTCGCTGTTTAAAATATTTGAGAAAATGTTTTGCATTGACAGAGACAGAAACAAAGATCAAATGAACCGTGAACGAATGGAAACAAAAACCACGACAAAAATTCATTCTTCCATTTATTTTCTGTGACTCCTTTCCTCTCTCTCTCTCTCTCTCTCTCTCTCTCTTTCTCTCTCTGATTTTTTTGCCCGGCATTGCCACGGGCATAATAAACCTTATCTATCTACATATATACCTGTCTCTCGTTTTCTATTTCGGTTTTCATTCAGTTTTGAAATGAACCCCGTGTAAATATATCATACATACCTATACATATAGATATCTATCGAATGCATAAATGCAAGGAGAAAAAAAAACATAAATTATTGCATATCCTGCCCGAACTTTGGTAATTAATCACTTTGTACACCACATACACGATATATAACGGCCCCATCACATAAATAACAAGTTCAATAATTTGGTAAATAAATATAAAATACATAATAGAGTGTTTCAGAATCAAAAGAATTTTGATCTCGCTCGTACTTACACTCTGAAAAGCACGTTTTGGAGAAAAGAAAATAAGCCCCTCAAAAGATGAGGTCTGCAGCTTACGTGGAATGGCTGCCGAAAGCAGACTTTGTGATAAAAATCATGAAAATTCCATTTCCGTGCCATTTTGGCATGAGCATTTTTTTTTCTGTCCTTTAAAAAAGTTATTTGCGATTTTTGGATATAAAATAGTGAGTAATCGATTAATTTTACCTGTTTAGACCATTTTTCTTCACGTCCGTAGAGTCATTAACGCTTTTGTGTGTTTTCCATAACTCGGGACTTACAACAAGAAAATCGGACTTTAAGTTGAATAGCTCAAAGAGGAGAAAGAATTTTTTTGTAATAAAATTACACATCCTTAGCAAGCAGTGTCGTCCAATCTTTCTCTTTAATTTCAATTCGCTTTGAGACTTTTTCTGAACCGTCTCTATGTCTGATCGCTTTAATAATTTTCAATTTGACATCATTCGGTACAATTTCATTTTGTTACTCTTTTCCATAATCAATCAAGGTCATATTCCATGGAAACTCTTTTCAAGGCCCAAAATAAATTTTCTAGCCGCCATAAAAGAAATGTTCTTGCCAAAATGACACAGAAATGGAATTTTCATGATTTTTATCACAAAATGCGATTTCGGCAGCTATTCCACACAAGCTACAGACCTCATCTTTTGAGCGGCTTATTTTTTCGTCTAAAACAAGCTTCTCAGACTGCAAGTGCGAGCGAAATGAAAAGTTTTTTTTATTCTGAAACGCTCTCATATATATACACGATATAGATCAAGGAAACCCGAAACGGAGAAAAGAGAAGAAAAATCACAAAAATGAATAATAACGATACTAACAGTGGTAACATCACCAAAAATAATAATAATAATAATAATAATAATAATAATAATAATAATAATAATAATAATGTTGATGATCATGATAATAATAATAACTAGACCCAGTAGAAAGATTGTTTTCTACGTGAAAGTTGGATATAAAACAAAATGCGTACGTAGATTCTATATATTATACACGATGTCAAAATTTACAAATGTTATGTTTTAAAGAATACAGGAATAAAAAACAAACAATAATATTGATCAAGAATAACATGTAATGCTATCGCTTTATATATATTGCAATTCCAATTGGAAATAATCGAAATTTCGAATAATCCCATGGATCGGATACATGTTTTTTTTCCTTTGCATTGATATAAATTACACTTCACTTTTTCGTAATTTTCATGTAATTTTACACATGACTCGCCTGAATTTTATTCCTATGCAGATCATTTCCAAAGAATCTGGAGACTCATAGAACATGGAAATTCGTGATTAATTTTTTTTTTTTTTTATTTCCTGTGTCATGTAAAAGTCTGTTATGTATTTAACATCATGGGTGTAAATTATTGAGTGTTTTGAATTTCTCGTCGTCCACGATTTGTAAATTGTACATAGATACTTAGTTCTTACGATTAATTTATTAATTAATTGATTGATTGGTTAACCGATTAGTAAGTGTAACTAACGATAAGTATAATATTGTTCACAATATGTACGTAACCGATAATAATAATGGATAATTCGTATATGTATGTTACATAGACGTAAGCGTACACAAACTGAATATCTGAATTTGTACCTATGATATAATTAACTATGATATGTAATACAAAAGTATACATATGCATACATACATGAATAAGATGATGTAAAATCAGTATAGTTACAATGATGATGAAAAAAAGTAATATGCAAAAGATGAAGATCTCGATGAAAGTAGATCAAGGTGGGAAGAAACTTGCTGTATATACATAACATGTATATTATAAATACACAATAACTGTTGTGAAAACGAGGATAAGAAGAAGAAGAAAAGAAACACACGCTAAACGTTGTTATTATGTAGATTCATACTAAATATAAACAGCCACGGAGTACCACTTTTGTCAAGATGGAAATTTTTTTTTTCAAATCAAAGAAATAAAGGATAAAAATAAACTTGTAATTATATTACATACATTGCATGTATAAATAAAGATAACATACACACCTAGTGAGCCAAAAACTTTATAACTAGATTATCACGATATCATTATTATTACGATTATTGATATCGAATTCATATTGAGTATAAAAAATAAATTGTACGTAATATTAGTATATAATGTATACCTACATATGTGGGTGGGTGTGTGGGTGTGTGTGTGTGTGTGTGTGTGTATGTGTACATACACATATACAAAATGAAATATCTACCGCGCGCAAGTGCTAGTGAAAAGAAGAAAACAAACCAGGGAAAGAAAAAACGAACAAAAAAAATTGAACAAAAAATTCCACGAAGTTATTATTAACTATTATTACTATACAATTACTATTACTACTATTACTATAACCGATATGCTACCTTGTATAAAGAAAAAATAACATGTCGATTGTAGTATATAGAAAACCTCGTACCTTGTACTTATATATTATAATAATATGATCTATTATTATTATTACCTTGTATCCGAAAGTTGTAAGAATTGATCGGCTCATTCTCGAGGTTGGAAGAAAAAAAGAATCAAAAGAAAAAAAAATAAGAAAAAGGGCAAGAAACATTATTAATTGAATTGCAGGAAACAGAGGCGACGAGGAGAAGGGAAGGTAAAAAAAAAAAATGTTCACGATTTTGTAATTTTTCATCCTTCTGGAACTCTGTTTCACCGAAAATTATATTATTAGGAAGAAAAATGTACATCTCAAATCCGATACCATTCCTCAACGTTACACACTGCATGATTTATATAGGATAATACAATATGTACAGCAATTTGAACACATTCACGGCGAGGATTGGTCGATCAAAATTTTCAAAACGAAACAAACAAATCACACACCTTGTTGATTATTATTAAAGAAAAGAAATTAAAAAAAAAAAAAACAAATTAAAAGAATCACTACCACGATGATAATGACGACAAAAGAAAGAAGAATAAATAACCAATAATGGTCATAATCGTAATAATAACGACCTGAATTATTGTTCGAATATTATAATTATGAGTGGAACATATTCGACACATTGTTAGAGTTGAGATTCGTCTTGGAAATCTTCTGATAATTTATTATAAAGCTTGTACAATATACCTATATAATATTTTGAAAAGTATGATTTTTTTCTCTTACCCTCAAAATTTCTAAATTTTGAGAGGCGGAAAAAAGGAAGTAAGGAACAAAAACGAAAAAAAAATGCCATGCAAACTTATCGAATCGTTACGATATAACCAATATTATTGTTGTTGTTGTTGTTGTTGTTATCATTATTATTATTGTTGTTGTCATTATTATTATTATTTTTGTCATCATTGTAGTTGTTGTTATTATTATTATTATTATTATTATTATTATTATTATTATTAGTGAATACGAAGATTCTACTGATCATTTTAGCAACCCGAAGCGATGCGTTGGTATAGCTCCGCAACAAAGAGTAATGTTAAAAATTTCCCAAGAAACAAAAAGATAGCTCATCTACCCACATGTTTCCAATGAATCATAAATAATCTGAAATATATATGTACGGTAAATATGTGATGATATGGAAATAATCACATGTTATCCTCTCGTGTTATATATGAATGTGTATATTCGCGTTCGAAGAAGATGAAAAGAAAGAGGAAAAATAAGAAGAAGAACATAAAAATATTAGAAAGACGTGCAGCAGTATGATATGCTATTGTATATGTATATGTATTATTATATATATTATTAATATGTGTATGACTGTGAAAGAAAGCGAGACAAAAAGTGATCAGATGAGAAAAGGAGAGAGAAGTAGATGTACAATGAAAGCATGGAGCTATACCAGCATCTCGACGGGATGTTTAATATATATGAGGCGTTAGTGATTGTATTCGGTAATCTGATATACACGTATACATATACATACATGTATGTATGCGAGTGTGCGTGTGTGTGTATGTGTGTGTGTAATACACTATCAGATATGAAAGATACCCCCGATGCCATAGAGACATGGCGTGTGACAATAAAGTGATTTAATGATATATCTTTATACATACATATATACATATATATATATATATATATGATTCTTTGGTGCATCTGTTAGTGATCGTGTAACTTCTGAACGACTTGACCGATTGAGATCATATTCGTACAATACATTGGTACTCTCGAAACGATGGGTCATAGCTATACTAAGAACCGATAAGTCGCGATTGTTGCCTTATTTTGCATATTGTCAACGCATTATCGCGCACCTACCAGAAAGGGAAGGCCAACGTCTGCCGTGCCAGCTAGTACATACGCGTATGTAATGAGAGGTGTATTGAAACAGAAGTTTTTTATTCACACAACCCTGCGGTATCACGGAGATATCTCTGCTTTCTGTATCGCTAACCGATTATTCTTCTTCATTTTTATGCTGTCTATAAAAAATATGAGTGCTGCTGGATCGATGCTTTTGAATTTCCCGCCGAAAATGCCCAGGCTTGGAAGTCGCACGCGCGGTTGGCTGAAGAATATAAAGACGGATGCCCCTGGGTAAATTTTTGTGACTAGTTTTCGACAGGCAAGTGGGCCCGAGTGGGTCTGGGAGCGTAGGAGGATTATGCTCTATCGACTCCACTTGACGAGCTCGCACCGACATTCGTATCAACTAAAGTAGTGCCGGTACGGAAGCTTGAGATTGAGTCGGTACAAAGTGAGTATGCAAGACTACTTGTCGACTGCGACTTAAAAATGTCGATCAGCTCGATCATCCCCGTGAAAAGACGCGTAACAGCGTCCACCGCGAAACGCTGCGACAACCGTCGAGCACCTCCAACCTCCGTCAACCACCTATTCCCACCACCGACCTCCTTCGTCCTCCTTGTCAACGTCAACCCTGTCGTCCTCCTCCTCCTCCTCCGCGCCGCCCCTCCCCCCCCGCCGCAGCCACCTTCGTCATCGTCATCGTTGACCGAAGAATATAAAGACAGTTACTCTAATGGGCTTTGGTGTGACAACCGAAAATCGTCGTGCGCTTGCGGTCCCTGAGATGTTCCAACGGTAGAGTTGAGAACTTTTTGAAGAACATCAGAGAGTTACCGATTTCGACATGATGCTGGCTGCATTCATCTTCCGAGTAACACAGTCTTCGCAATCGTAAGCCCAGGCCGGCGATACAATAAATTAATAAGAATAAATTACTTCCGAAATTTGTAGCAAAACAGTGATTTAATTGAAGTATAGGTACTCGAAAGAAGAATGTATACATAGTTCGGAAAATAATAAGAGATCAGTTGTAATAATGATGCAGACACCAAAAAGTATACATGTACATGCGGTCCATGTACTATATTAATACGTATGATCCATTTACGTTTCATACGTGATACATACTGTGAATTTTATAATTTTTCGGGAGACAAACTAGATTATCTACAATAATACGTCTATAATATGAAAATAGATGGATTATTCGTTTCAAAATGGGATTCTATTCGACACGCGCTCGATGTACTCCATAAGATTAATATTCATAATTATTGCGAGGACTTATCGTTTACTCTCTCAATCTTGAATTTTCGTAGGCATAGAATGGAAACGCTGTTTTAGATAAAAACACAGGTTTACGTTTTTAACTGTAACTTTTGATGCGTTGATCGCAGCGTATTGGAACTGTGCCCAATCGATTTCTCTCGCAAAATTACGTCCGAATAGTGCCACAATTAATTTGTTCCAGCACTTTTCGAAATCGCGAAAATTTTCGCAAAAAATGCAAAGGGGTTAACCTTCCTTTTTTTTTGACCGAAAAATCTTCCGTCTCAGAATTGATTTGTATGACCCTTTCCCGACCAATTGGACCCCCAGGAACTCAGAAAACGCAGCGAAAAGAGCGTGCGACCAACAGGAGAGAAATGGCGAGCGAAAAAGCACCTGCTGAAAAATGTCGAAAACGCCGGTTCCCGTTTTTTGCCTGTAACTTATAATGCGTTGATCGCAGCGTATTGGGACTGCGCCCAATCGATTTCTCTCGCAAAATTACGTCGACATAGTGCATGCAAGAATCTATTCAGTCAACGGCTGACCATCGAAGGGCCTGGCTGCTTGAGTCTGGAATCGGCAGGAGAGATGAAGTGTGTATTTCTTGTATGAAACGTGAAAACTAAAAGCATTATACATCATATCATATCATCATACATCATACATCGTACATCATACATCATACAACATCATACCTAGTACTACAGTTCGAAACCAAAGTTTGAATTTTCGGATGTTCGGAAAGTGACGTCACCAATCTAAAATCGGCTAGCCGAGTTCCTCAGTCTGGAAACAACCGCGCAGTAGAGCGGACGGATGAGAGTCGCGCTCCGCAAATTTCGAGTACCGGGTTCTCAACCTCCCGGATCCCGCGCTTCGGGTCCGCTACGTATTTCGAGTACCGGGTTCTCAACCTCCCAGATCTCGCGCTTCGGGTCCGCTACGCGGTGAAACTCGACTTCCAGGATAAGCGCTCCGTGGTTCCTGGTTCATGTTTAAAATAAATTATTTCAATTCGTTTTTCGCGCAAGCCCATATTCGGTAGCTGTCAGTCCGCTAATAAAATTTCTCGACTTCCAGGATAAGCGCTCCGTGGTTCCTGGTTCATGTTTACAATAAATTATTTCAATTCGTTTTTCGCGCAAGCCGAAATTCAGTAGCTGTCAGTCCGCTAATAAAGTTTCTCGACTTCCAGGACAAGCGCTCCGTGTTTCCTGGTTCATGTTTACAATAAATTATTTCAATTCGTTTTTCGCGCAAGCCCATATTCGGTAGCTTTCAGTCCGCTAATAAAATTTCTCGACTTCCAGGATAAGCGCTCCGTGGTTCCTGGTTCATGTTTACAATAAATTATTTCAATTCGTTTTTCGCGCAACCCCAAATTCGGTAGCTTTCAGTCCGCTAATAAAATTTCTCGACTTCCAGGATAAGCGCTCCGTGGTTCCTGGTTCATGTTTACAATAAATTATTTCAATTCGTTTTTCGCGCAACCCCAAATTCGGTAGCTTTCAGTCCGCTAATAAAATTTCTCGACTTCCAGGATAAGCGCTCCGTGGTTCCTGGTTCATGTTTACAATAAATTATTTCA
The DNA here is from genome assembly GCF_021155785.1 of Neodiprion fabricii. Lineage (NCBI taxonomy): Eukaryota > Metazoa > Arthropoda > Insecta > Hymenoptera > Diprionidae > Neodiprion > Neodiprion fabricii. The sequence continues at coordinate 19,840,005 of NC_060243.1, forward strand.
ATTCCTTTTTCGCGCAAGCCCAAATTCAGTAGCTGTCAGTGCGCTAATAAAATTCCTATAACTTTACAATCTTCGCATAATCTTTTTGGTAAAATATGTCGATAAAAAAATTATATCAAACCTTACACATTATTTTTGATTTGTTCTCACGCTGAAAATATTTATTAGTATTCGAGGTATAACTCGAGGTGGTTGGCGGTTTTCGTTGGAGGTAGTTAGGGGTGGTTGCGGGTAATCTCGGCGATTCAGGAGGAGGGGGACGAGGATTTGTGCTCGGTGAGTAAAACACTTTTATAATATTTCATGGCAATTGTAATTATATTTCATCTGAAATATTACAAACTTGTCACGTTTACAATAAATTATTTCAATTCATTTTTCGTGCAAGCACATATTTAGTAGCTATGAATAATCTTGTACAATTTATTATATTATTAATTAATTAATTAATATTCTTATAATATTTGATGGCAATTGTAATTATATTTCATCTGAAATACTACAAACTTGTCACCTTTACAATGAATTATTTCAATTTATTTTTCGTGCAAGCACAAATTCAGTTGCTACGAATAAGCTTATACAATTTATTATATTATTAATTAATTATTTAATCAATTACTGAATTATATTAATCCTTACACAATATTTTCGATGTGTTCTTATACTGAAAATATTTATTACTATTCAAGGTATAACCTGAGGTGGTTGAAGGTGGTCGGAGGTGGACGAGGAGGAGGACGAGGAGGACGAGGATTTGTGCTGGGTGAGTAAAACACTTTTATAATATTTGATGGCAACTGTAATTATATTTCATCTGAAATATTACAAACTTGTCACGTTTACAATAAATTATTTCAATTCATTTTTCGTGCAAGCACATATTCAGTAGCTATGAATAATCTTGTACAATTTATTATATTATTAATTAATTGATTAATTACATTAATCCTTACACAATATTTTTGATGTATTCCTATACTAAAAATATTCATTACTATTCCAGGTATTACCCGAGGTGGTCGGAGGTGGACGAGGAGGAGTACGAGCTGGACGAGGAAGAGGACCAGGTGGACGAGGAGGAGGCGGGGTGGGTCGTGGGAGAGGACCTCTCCTCTCCTCAGAGGAGGGGAGGGGGAGGGGCAGGGAAGGGGGGAGGTGGGCGGGGAGGGGGAAGGGACGGGAAGGGAAGGGGCGGGAAGGGATGGGAAGGAGGGGGGGTGAGGGAGGGAGGGAGGGAGGGATGGCGGGAGGAGGGAGAGGGAAGGGCCGTGCGGGCGGGTGGGCGTGTGGGGGACTTATACTGACATCCGTCGACCACTCCCTCCCTCCCTCCCTCCCTCCCGCCCGCCCTCCCTCCCTCCCTCCCGCCCTCCCTCGCCCCCCCTCCCGCCTCCTCCCAGCCTCCCTCCCCCCTCCACCGCTTCCCTTCCCCCTGCCCGCCCACCTCTCCCCCTTCCCTGCCCCTCCCCCTCCCCTCCTGTGAGGAGAGGAGAGGTCCTCTCCCACGACCCACCCCACCTCCTCCTCGTCCACCTGGTCCTCTTCCTCGTCCAGCTCGTCCTCCTCCTCGTCCACCTCCGACCACCTCGGGTAATACCTGGAATAGTAATGAATATTTTTAGTATAGGAACACATGAAAAATATTGTGTAAGGATTAATGTAATTAATCAATTAATTAATAATATAATAAATTGTACAAGATTATTCATAGCTACTGAATATGTGCTTGCACGAAAAATGAATTGAAATAATTTATTGTAAACGTGACAAGTTTGTAATATTTCAGATGAAATATAATTACAATTGCCATTAAATATTATAAGAATATTAATTAATTAATTAATAATATAGTAAATTGTATAAGATTATTTATAGCTACTGAAAATGTGCTTGCACGAAAAATGAATTGAAATAATTTATTGTAAACGTGACAAGTTTGTAATATTTCAGATGAAATATAATTACAATTGCCATCAAATATTATAAAAGTGTTTTACTCACCCAGCAACCTTATCCTGGAAGTCGAGAAATTTTATTAGCGGACTGACAGCTACTGAATTTCGGCTTGCGCGAAAAACGAATTGGAATAATTTATTGTAAACATGAACCAGGAACCACGGAGCGCTTATCCTGGAAGTCGAGAAATTTTATTAGCGGACCGACAGTTACCGAATTTGGGGTTGCGCGAAAAACGAATTGAAATAATTTATTGTAAACATGAACCAGGAACCACGGAGCGCTTATCCTGGAAGTCGAGAAATTTTATTAGCGGACTGAAAGCTACCGAATTTGGGGTTGCGCGAAAAACGAATTGAAATAATTTATTGTAAACATGAACCAGGAACCACGGAGCGCTTATCCTGGAAGTCGAGAAATTTTATTAGCGGACTGAAAGCTACCGAATTTGGGGTTGCGCGAAAAACGAATTGAAATAATTTATTGTAAACATGAACCAGGAACCACGGAGCGCTTATCCTGGAAGTCGAGAAATTTTATTAGCGGACTGAAAGCTACCGAATATGGGCTTGCGCGAAAAACGAATTGAAATAATTTATTGTAAACATGAACCAGGAACCACGGAGCGCTAATCCTGGAAGTCGAGAAATTTTATTAGCGGACTGAAAGCTACCGAATATGGGCTTGCGCGAAAAACGAATTGAAATAATTTATTGTAAACATGAACCAGGAACCACGGAGCGCTTGTCCTGGAAGTCGAGAAACTTTATTAGCGGACCGACAGTTACCGAATTTGGGGTTGCGCGAAAAACGAATTGAAATAATTTATTGTAAACATGAACCAGGAACCACGGAGCGCTTATCCTGGAAGTCGAGAAATTTTATTAGCGGACTGAAAGCTACCGAATTTGGGGTTGCGCGAAAAACGAATTGAAATAATTTATTGTAAACATGAACCAGGAACCACGGAGCGCTTATCCTGGAAGTCGAGAAATTTTATTAGCGGACTGAAAGCTACCGAATTTGGGGTTGCGCGAAAAACGAATTGAAATAATTTATTGTAAACATGAACCAGGAACCACGGAGCGCTTATCCTGGAAGTCGAGAAATTTTATTAGCGGACTGATAGCCACTGAATATGGGTTTGCGCGAAAAAAGAATTGAAATAATTTATTGTAAACATGAACCAGGAAACACGGAGCGCTTGTCCTGGAAGTCGAGAAATTTTATTAGCGGACTGACAGCTACTGAATTTCGGCTTGCGCGAAAAACGAATTGAAATAATTTATTGTAAACATGAACCAGGAACCACGGAGCGCTTATCCTGGAAGTCGAGAAATTTTATTAGCGGACTGAAAGCTACCGAATATGGGCTTGCGCGAAAAACGAATTGAAATAATTTATTGTAAACATGAACCAGAAACCACGGAGCGCTTGTCCTGGAAGTCGAGAAACTTTATTAGCGGACTAACAGCTACTGAATTTCGGCTTGCGCGAAAAACGAATTGAAATAATTTATTGTAAACATGAACCAGGAACCACGGAGCGCTTATCCTGGAAGTCGAGAAATTTTATTAGCGGACTGACAGCTACCGAATATGGGCTTGCGCGAAAAACGAATTGAAATAATTTATTGTAAACATGAACCAGGAACCACGGAGCGCTTGTCCTGGAAGTCGAGAAACTTTATTAGCGGACTAACAGCTACTGAATTTCGGCTTGCGCGAAAAACGAATTGAAATAATTTATTGTAAACATGAACCAGGAACCACGGAGCGCTTATCCTGGAAGTCGAGAAATTTTATTAGCGGACTGACAGCTACCGAATATGGGCTTGCGCGAAAAACGAATTGAAATAATTTATTGTAAACATGAACCAGGAACCACGGAGCGCTTGTCCTGGAAGTCGAGAAACTTTATTAGCGGACTAACAGCTACTGAATTTCGGCTTGCGCGAAAAACGAATTGAAATAATTTATTGTAAACATGAACCAGGAACCACGGAGCGCTTATCCTGGAAGTCGAGTTTCACCGCGTAGCGGACCCGAAGCGCGAGATCTGGGAGGTTGAGAACCCGGTACTCGAAATACGTAGCGGACCCGAAGCGCGGGATCCGGGAGGTTGAGAACCCGGTACTCGAAATTTGCGGAGCGCGACTCTCATCCGTCCGCTCTACTGCGCGGTTGTTTCCAGACTGAGGAACTCGGCTAGCCGATTTTAGATTGGTGACGTCAGTTTCCGAACATCCGAAAATTCAAACTTTGGTTTCGAACTGTAATACTAGGTATGATGTTGTATGATGTATGATGTATGATGTATGATGTATGAGGTATGATGATATATGATGTATAATGATTTTAGCTTTCACATTTCATACAAGAAATACACACTTTATCTCTCTTGCCGATTCCAGACTCAAGCGGCCAGGCCCTTCGATGGTCAGCCGTTGACTGAAGATATATTCTTTAGTGAACGACTCGGCTAATAACGCTGCCGTTCTGCGACAGTTGGATGATGAAAAATTTCGCTCGTATCTTTCAAATGTGTGTTAAAATACACTCGAAGTGTTAAGAAGCGTCGTTCTTTCTCTCCCTATCACCTTTCTAGGTCTTTAAACCACTACGCAGCGTTAAATACCGTCTCATATACGGAGCATCCATTTGATCTCGATCAAAATGAGCGCAACCGTGATGTATTACAGTTACTCTGAATTTTTTTCCGTACGAACACTTTTTGAAAAACAATTCTGCTTCTCTAACCAACGTAGATACCTCACTTGCGACTAGCTAAATCAGTGTTTCGATTCTATGTCAACGAAAATTCAAGATCGAGGGAGCAAATGAAAAGTTGTTGGAATAATTATGAATAATAATGTCACGGAATACATCGTGCGCGTGTCGAATAGAATCCTATTTCGATAGGAATAATTGTTCTATTTTCATATTGTAGCCGTATTTTTGTAGATAATCTAGTTTTTCTCCTGGAAAATTATAAAATTCATAGTATGCATCACGTATTAATCGTAAATGGATCATATAGGTATAGTAATATCGTACATGGAGCGCATTTACTTTTTGGTCTCTGCATCATTATTACATCTGATCTATTATTATTTATAATCTATGTACACATTCTTCTCTCGGCTACCTATACTCTAATTAAATCACTGTTTTGCTGCGAATTTGGGAAGAAATTTATTGTCATTATTAATTTCTTGTATCGCCGCCAATTCGGTAAGTACACACAGGCTAGGTACTGGCTTGGGCTCACCATTGCGAAGACTGTGTTATTCGGAAGGTGAATGCAGCCAGCATCGTGTCGAAAGCGGTAACTCTCTGATGTTCTGCAATAAGCTCTCAACTCTACCGTTGGGACATCTCAGGGGGCGCAAGCGCACAACGATTTTCGATTGTCACACCAAAGCCCATTAGGGCAACAGTCTTTAACTGTTGATCGGTTCCTCGCAGAGTATTCCGACTGCGCGCAATCGATTCCTTTCGCAAAATTAAAACGATATAGTACATCGAAGAATTCGATCCAGCATTATTCAAAATCGTAAAAATTTTCAGAAAAAATCCAGACGGGTGACACGTACTTTTTTTTTATCCAAATTTTTTTTTCCGTTACCGATTTGTATGGCCCTTTTCCAGACTATTCAGACCCGCAAGGAAGTAAAAAAGGAACTGAGAGAAGCGTAGGGCCAAGCACTGAAAAAATAGGAATAAAATATGAAAAGAAATTCGATTATTTGTTCATTCCAATTCAAGTTGTATAAAATAGTAACAATACAACATCGTACACAGTGAATCGTATCTGGCAGAGGTCGCGCTTGTACGCGAGTCGCAACTGTAATCATACTTAGGTACAAACTACGACTGTTACTATCTGATACAATACTTTTCATACTGTGCCTAAGATAGTGTAATTACGCTCCGTTTTTTTCTCATAGTAGTCTGATTTCGTGAGTAGTTTTCAATCATATTTTAGCATTTTATGATTCACTTTTATACTATTTGACAACTGGTCAAATTGCTATAAACTGACACTCGAACACTTGTACTAGAATTAAGGCATATCGAATAAACTGGAAATGTGTAGCTATGAATTTGTAATTTTTTTCCCCACCTATTTGAAATCCAATACCCAGATTCGACGTATTTCGAATGTAACTTTTGAGCCGTTGATCGCAGCCTATTGTGACTGCGCCCAGTCGATTCCTCTTGCGAAATCACGTCGATATAGCACACCAAACAATTTATTCCAGCACTTTTCAAAATGGCCAAAATTTTCGCCAAAAATGCAAAGGGGTTACTATTTTATTGCGCAAAAAATTTTTCGTTTCAGATACGATTTGTATGACCCTTACCTGACTAATCGGACCCGCAGAAACTTAGAAAATGCATTGAAAAGAGCGTGGGACCAACAGCAGAAAATTTACGAAGGAAATCTTTCGTTTCTTGACTGTAACTCTTGCACCGTTGATCGCAAAGTATTCCATAGAGCTTATTTACAAGCCTCATAAGTAGATGTTCACTTGTTCTAGATATATGAAAACAATCCAATCCATAAATCCCACTATTCCAAAACCATAATACATGTAATGCATTGAAATCAATTAACTATTCATAATTTCACGATCATTGTTTATCGTTTAGGAGAAAGGCCCTGAACACACTGCAATATTTTCGGTATGGCCTATGCGGTTAGGCTAGATTTACATGGGCGTTAAATTCACGTACAGCGTCACGTTGTGGACGGCAAAAAGACGCTCATGATAATGCATCCTCTAGCATTTTTCTTCTCGCTAAAATAGATATGACGTATTTTCATATCAGTTTATAGACGACCGTGTCCGTTTTACGTGGCGTTCAACGAGTGGTTCATACACTTGTAAACACGTCACATACATACAAAATTTTTGTAATTGTGCTTTATAAGACGAATTTCATAATATACTAACACCAAGCACACGAAAACAAAACAAATTCTAACTTACAGGTGATGAGAGAAATTAAAGACAATGTAGTCAGGGCGGCTAGATGGTCTAGTGGAGTAAGGCTCCGGCACCGATCTTTAGACACCAGATTCGATTCCTCCGTCGTTAATTTTTCAAATCACCGAAAATTTTCGAATTTGCATCCTCGCTCATGATAATGGATACCGTCGCAACGGCAAAATGCCGCGAGTTACGCAGTTGAGCCAGTGGTTCTTAGTTGCGTTTTTGTCCTAAGAATTGACAACTCTAGGAGTGCTAATTTAAAGTGTGAACAAACGGAGAAAACGAAGAATCGAGAAGGAAATTGAATGAAACGATAGCAGTTTTTCAAAGTAAGAAAATAATCTGATTCATTCTTATCACCCTACAATTGGGCACTCGTGCATAATTAAGATATCTTCTTATACGTTTATTGCCGCATAGTTCATACTGAAAATATTGCCGCGTATGCAGGTCCTTGCTTCTGAACAATAAACAATAACAAAAAAGATATCAGTACTTGATTGATTTCAATGCATTATATTGAAACGTGCGCGGTTTTCTTGAGGAGTCTACCTATAAGAAAACCTCGTTATTGTGAAGTTCTTTTCCCTTAACCCCTGAATTTAAGGTAAACATGGATAATATAAAGGACCCCCTCTGATGGGCAAAAGGAAAGGTCGGTCTTTCCGACCCAAAATCACCCTGAATCAATTAGCTATACGGGCTTAGGTGATACCAAAGCCGCCTTGGTTTATGAATAAGCACCTTCTTCTTATGCTCCCTCGCGTAAGACAAGAGCTATGTCACTTTTGCTACCGATCAGAGTCAAGAGAGTGAGGTGTATGTCACCCGTTTGGACACACGGGTTTCCCGGTGCTCCCTTCTGACTGCGAACTCGGAGTTAACAGAGTCGCCTTCCTACTTCTAATCTTGGGTAGATGACCCAAACATAACGCTGATCCTGCAGATCAGGGACAACCGTGGCTGCCTGTCGGGTTTTTACACAAGGTGAAATAAACAAACCGTGTAGGACGGAGAAACAGACTCGTTGTACAAATGTGTGATAATCAACCAAAGTAGGTTTTAACTGAAATAAACTATTACAGGGCTGCGCTGAGCGCTCAAACAGTCTAAATTCTATAAACTAACCGGGAAAATTAATATAAAATAAAATAATATTGCGAGAATTTCTAGGTTTTTCTTCTGGTTACTTTCACGGCTCAAATTTTCTATTCGAAGCTCTTATGAAATAATTCCTATCGCTCTAGACATCCCGTGCTATCGTGGATTCTAATTAACTCGTCTGTCTCTAAGTCGGATCTAAGCGCTTTGCTTGAAGTTCCGTGTCACAATTTACTGAAGCTATCTTCGATAGTGGCCTCCATACGAGGAACACTTCGCTACCAAACCTGGGTGAGTGAGTTCAGCGATATGCCGGTCAACTGCTCTTTTACAAAATTTACCTCTGAACAGTGAGTCAGTTCGGCGCTGTGGCGGTCAACTGCTGGCGATGCTCTCCGCGGTTCTCGTATTTATACCCGTCCCGATTTCCAATCCCACTACGTCGTCATCGTCTCCTCCTTATTCATGACCTTTGCAGAGGATCTTCAAGTCAATGTTGTCAACGAGGCGTCGGTCACCGTCTGTTGTTGTTGTGATTTTTTGTACGTATGGGCATTGCTGATGTCGATGGTGACCGCGATCGGCTGTCCGTTACAATGTATTACAGTTCTAGAATAATGCCAATTAGAGTATTTTAATTTTTTGTAATATATAAATATTAATATCTTGAACAGCTGCTTCATCTCGCTAATTCATTTTCTCCATTTTTTCACACTTTCAATCAATATTCCTAGATTTCTAAATTCTTCGATTAAAAATTTAATAGAGACTGACAGAACCACGCGAGTTTCGACGTGCGGCATTTTGCCGATGCGTCGGTACCCATTTCCATGAGCATTTTTTGGCTCGCGCAAACGCGTTTATTTGCCGTCACATCAATTTGATGGCCGTCAAAATCCAGCCTCAGAGTTAGCTATATCAAGGGAAAAAAATTTCACTGCTAGCAAACTTTTAACATTATTACTTCATTTGTTGTCGAGATTGAAATGAATCATTTCAATCCCTTTATCATACAATTCCATTTAATTATACATCTATTATTATATTTTTAGTTAGTATCAATGTATTTTGTGCAAGCAATATACAAAGGTGTGAATCTTTCGTACAGAGTACATCACAACACTGGTCAAATTCGTCGATGTATTACCCGAGACAACAAGGAATGATTCCCCGTTTTCTACGCCGCTTAACCGCGTCATTCAGTCGTCCAAAATCTGCATCCTTATCCCTCGGACAAAATTCTGACCAATCAGAACTGCTCTCATCGCTGAAAGAGCTTTCGAAACACGGCCGCGTTTTTTCGCCGTCAAAGTCCTTCGACGAATTTCTCGAAATGTCATCGATGCCAAAATGATCATGATAGACTCGGACCTCGCTCTTGGAATTTGAGTGATCAAAAAACTGCAATTCCGTCTCTTCGCCGCTCGGAGGATCTCCGGATTTATTCTCTGTGGTTTTTCTCGCGTATTCGAAAGGCAGAAATGCGATATTGACTGGAGGATACAGAGAGAAGTCTTTCATCTCCCGGAAATCGTTGTTCAGCACGGAGGCCAATATCGGTGTGACCGGGGTTTCCGGTTCATCGGGAATAATCCTGACCAACTCGGTCTCGGCGTGTCGGATAATTTCGGCTTCAAGAAACCGTTTGAAACTCCGTTTGCTCTCTTCGACATTTTTCAAATTTATCCTATCGAGTTTTTTCCGTAATTTCAAACAGTCTTCAAAATTCGTTACTATTTTTGCACTTCTTGAATCATCGTGTACTTCTGGCTTTTCGCCGATTGACGATACCGATGAAACATCTTCACCGCAGCGATTTTTCGATGAATCTTTAGACACTGGTTCGGTCGAATTTCCATTCTCACAAAGGTGTCACTTGCAGACTGGAAACGACTGCTCGCTTTGTCTACGGTGCTGGTACGTCAAAGGCGCCACCAATCGACTGTCTCGGCTCTTGTAGTATTCGTTGAAATCAAGCCGAACGCTGAGAAGCTGAAGTGAAACGTCTTCAGCAGATGCGAGCATCAGGAGAAACTTTTTCACACGATCCTAAGAGAATCGAAAATGGAATCAGACGATTTCCGATTAGAGAATGATGGAAATTAGGGGTGTGCGAATCGAATAGTGGCAATTGAGTGTTCAAATTTTTTTTATCAAATCGATTCAAGTTCGAGTAAACAATATTTCTTGAATTATTTAATCGGATTGGCGAATCTTCGATTTTTTTTTCACATATCTGTGACAAAATATCCGAATAATTTCATTAGTACGAACTATTTCAGTTACCACAATAATTGGAAGTGTGCGAATCGATTTTCCGATATAATTTCACTATTCGATTCGATTCGATTTGACGACAATTCGTACACTTCTGCGAAAATTAATTAACTAAAATTGGATTACATACTTGATAAGTTCTCGAGAGGAATTTCAGATGCAAAGAGAGTGTGGCTAGATATTTGGTGAAAATATTTGTCCGTTTAGCGTCCTTCGCGTCTCCGCTTGTTGTCCTCCCCCACTTTTTACTTGGATCACATTTGTTCTCAATTTTATTTTCTGCTTTTGTTCGGTCCTCGTACTCCTGCATCGCTCTTTCTAGAAATGTTTCCTCCAACCCCTGGAGCTCCAGGATCGGACCGTAAACAGATCTCAAATGATTCATGAGCTCCTGAAAGAAACAAATAATTTTCTCAGTATTTTAAGGAGACACGAAACTCGTTGTTTTGCGATTTTACAGATGTTTCATCCTCGTGTGATCCAAATTCACTGAGAATCGCCTTTTGGAATTGTTTACATAGTGGGAAACTCTATTTCACAACGAAATATTTCATCGCAATTTGTATGAAATCTATTTCAATAATTGAATCTTTGTTTCCTAATATTTTCGGAGACGTTCATATGGGGAATTAATTCTATAGTTTGGATTCCGGCGATAAGAGTTAATCAATTCAGATCAAATTTCGCAGAAAAAACTAAAATCGCTTCAAGATGCATCCTAAAATTTTTCGGAACACTCCAATATTTTATCGCGAAACTGCGATGGCCTAAACTTTCAAAATAATTCATAAATCATAAAATTCAAGACGAATCTTCACAGAATCAGCCACATCACTTGATCGCGTCAATTTATAATTTTCAGGAATTTGTCTGTAATTTTTAATCCGTGATACTGCAAGGCGAAATATTTTAGCCATTGACGACGAAAAATTGCGCATAAAAAATTGCTGCTCTCTACATTCTGAAAAATCCAGTGCGCTTTCACCTGCGAATTTTCGTCGAGCAGAGTGCCGCGTCTGACAGACTCAACGAAGTTGTTATGCGCAGATATAATGTCATCAAGAGAAGTTGCTTGGCCTAATTGTCGGGCGAAAACATCCCAGGAGCACTCTATCACCTGAAAGAAGGGTCAAATCGCTTTAAATGACTTGATTCTGTTGATTTAAGCGCTGATTCCGATCCAGGTTGAGGAACAATTGCTCACCTCGAATAAAAAATAATACTGCATTTGATGGACGAGATGAACCATGCTGCTCGTTATCAAGTGAATGTGATTCTGTATCGGCAATACTTCCGGCATTTTTCTAAATATCTTCGCTGACGTCGTCTGCCGTTTCCATATACCAGACAAAATCGATTCCATCCTCTTCGCTCGCCAAAGAGAGAAGAAGACAGTCTGATAAGTTTGGCGACAAGGCTCCAGAATCTGTAATGCGTCAATATTGTGTACAGAAATGGTGGATTTTCGGATTTCTTCAATACTCTTGCGAAACAAAATCGCTTCTATTGATGAAAAATAGAATAAACATGCGAGATGATTCGGCAGATATAGCAGTCGGTGTGCAAAATTATTTCAGAATCTCGTTTTTGAATGGTTATGGATCAAAAGTTACGCTGCGCATTCGTGGTGAATCGAAAATTCTCTTACCGTTCCAATCGGTCCGTCGACGTTGTAGTCAAGTATAAAAACGTCCCATCCAGTCTCGTTTTCGGACGGAGCAAGCGAGCGGACATACAAACGTCTCTGTACATCGAGATCGTCAAATTTTGCACTCGTAGCTCTGATCGCCGTTTCAAGGATGGGAAACAAGTTGTGAGTGTTCAACGAATTTGCCGGCTTCGCCAATTCCGGTCTGAAATGCAATTACCAAGTTTTCAATCGCGGAATGTCGTGGACATTCCGGTTAAACTAAATTTAGCAATTTTCGACGCACCAATGAGTCGTTCAAATCAATAAAAGGAACGAAAGGATTCGAACACAGAGTAAAAAACACGGCGAGAAACCTTAAATACATTGACTTACTCGAGGAGATGCATCAAGTGTTGAATAAAATGACCTTGTCCGAGCAAAAGGTAGCCTTTTATGCCCTGGAGGTGTTCCATGAGGTTGTATTGTTTGGTCAAAATTTCGACGACCCTCGTTGAAGTTTCTTTGAACGCAGTTTCCATCATAGTTTGAAGAGGACCGTCTGGATCGATATCGAACAGAGCTTCAACTGAAAGAATGTCGATTTGTAAGATGCGGCAATGAATTTTTGGGTACAAAAAAGCATCGAGAATTAATCATTGAGGTCTCAAATTGAGGTAAACAGTTTGTAGAGTCTGAAAATCATTACAGATCTTAAATAATCGATTAATTACGGAAAATAAGAAATGAATAGAAATTAAACACTGAAATCTAAAATAAATTTCAGCTAAAAGAATTTTGTCCAGTTCGTTGAAAGAAAAATTTGAGTTGCTGGAACAGATTTTGTACCGTTTGAATTTTCCGCGTTTTGTTGAAAGGATTCCCTGTGTCTCTCCTGAAGGGGCGCGGAGTCCTTGCAAATCTCTCTGAGGAAATTGATACTCTTGCCTGTACCAAGAATCTTCCTAGCCTGAGCCTTGCTGATGAAAGTCGGAACCATGGAGTCCCTGACCTGATACTTTTCGTGCCACATTCTGTCGCCGGCGACGTCTGACCGTGCTTCGATAAAAAACTCGTTTCTAGAATCGTCCAATTCTCCCTCGGCGATCCATCGCACCAGCATCGTGTGTAGAGGGTCGCAAACTTTCTCCAGAATTCTTTTTACCAGCTGTTTTACGCCCGCGTCGCCGTGGTGGCTAAATCCGTAAACCGCAGATGCCAGGGCTCCGCCTTTCTGGCCCTCACAGGCTTTTACGATACTTGCGAGCCACTTCAGCGATTCCAATGGCTGATAAGCCCAGAGATGGAGATGCGAAAGTGTTACGCTGTCCATTCCCAGCGGACTTTGAGATCTGAAGAGACAAGGAATTTAATTTTGTAATGAGAGGTTGGGAATTAGGGCTGAATTTAAGTAGGAGTGGACGGCTGAGGAGACTGAGGAGGTGAATTTGGAGAATTTATATTGATTTGTGATCTTGATACGTGCATATTTTTTCTGTTAAAACCAATAAATAGGAAACATCGTTACTGTCCATACAATGTTAACCGTCTTGTTCAGTGACAGGTTTTGCAATGGCAATAATATCTTTAAAACAGCTAGATCAATTTTGAAGACAGTAATGCTTGGATAGTCTATCCGCGTTTCCAGGACCAGCCTTTTTTTTATTGTCATATTTTTTTGCCAACGAAATAGAATAGTAGTCAGTTTTGGAACAGAAATCGAATTCCCACTTTAAATGGTCGACATTTTATTAAAGCAAGGTAAAAACTAAAAATCGGACAACTATCACAGAATACCGTCACTGAATTGAGAGTGAATCCGTTAAGCCATTTTTAAAATATCACAGGCGCTGCAAAATATTTTACTCCTCAAAATGGCTGAAGTTTTATTATCCATACCAATGCTCCCTTATTAACTGATTCTCATGAAAAAAATAAAACAAAAATCGAATCGAATAAAACAAACCCAATTATAATTGAATAATTGGATATAGAGATATAAATTCCCAAAGTTGATCGATTTTCTGCTCTAGAGAGTGATACCAGTATTGGAAAAAAAGTCAAATAAGTCATTGAAAACTTGAGATTCGTGGAATAATCGGTTGAAGAAGAAGGTAGTACGAAACTTTCTTTAAAATACATTTGAGAAAAGAGAATAAACTCTGACCTGTTCACCTCCTCCTGCATGATAGCAATAAATCTATAATATTCCGAGAGTTCCTGATGCAGGGCAGCAACAAAGCTGTCTGCGACTCGTCCAGAGCATGCAGCAGACATTCTTTCCAGCCCGCGGCTGACAATGTTGTGAAGATAGCCAAGCGCGCTGAGCCTCAAGACACCCTGTCTGTGCGTTCTGTTTACTTTTGCTTTCGGGTCTATTTGGAATCCATAGCTCGAATCGAGCTTCAAAACCTTTCCCTCTATCCCTTGGAATGAGTAAATAAGATCCTGGACCAGCACATCTTCGGACACTGACTCCTCGTTGAATATTCTCGCGGGATGTAGAGATGGGCCGCGAACTATCGTCTCTGTGTAACTCAATGGCAGCATCTGTCCCTGAGAGCACGAGACCTGTGAGGTCTGACCTAATTCAAAACAGATAATATGCAATAAGCAGGGATAAATTTTCAGGAAGCCTTTACGTGACTCAGAAACAATTAATGAAAGAATTGATACTATTTTGTGATATGGAAGACAAAAATAAGCTAATAAGAAACTCGAAACTGTGAAAAAAAACAATGTATAAGACTAAACAAAGACAATGCGATTGAATGATTGTATTATGTTTGTTTATTTTGATTAATCAATTAATTAGTCTTTCCAATTCATTGTTTTTCAGTGAATCGAATAATCGGCCCGGTTTATTAATCGCATTTCCGATTAATTGGTGTTTCCAACTCCATTTTGTCAGTTAATCGAGTTAATAGTCCTTTTAATTAACTGCTTCTTTGATTAATTAATTAACCGGCATTTTCAATTATTCACTTTTTCAATGAATCGATTATTCATCACTTTATTTTTCGTACGCTTGATTAATCGTTTTTGCCAGTAATTAATGATTAGATCTTGACAAATATTTATTTTTGCAGCCAATGGTTTGTTTGGCATTATCATTTAATCGTTTTTCCAGTCATTCGACTCTTTAAATTAATTGCTTTCATAATTAATCAATGAAATACACAGCCCTAAACAAAGCATTAATTACAGTAGAAACTCTATTATCCAAACCATGATCACCTTAACTAAACCATCTATTGTCCAAATCCCAGGTCAAATTGGCATGGAATATATATACATATATCGTAACATATATGTGCATTACATATTTATTGAATATTTTCTAGAGCTGATCATCGTGTCACTTAACATTACTGTTCAACTATCCGTATTTTTGATTATCGGAACCAGGCCTGGTCCAAATTGGTTCGAATAATCGATGTTTTACTGTATAGACGTTTTTCTTTCAGGTTTGGTATCTTTAAGAAAAAATTTTCCTTTTTTTTTGACAAGTTCAGAGTCATTTTTCCCATACTATTCTTAATTGAAAATTCGTAACGAAGTTAGAAAGCAACTGAATTTCCTTTTTTTACAATATCATCAATTAGAAGTGGCTTGTTAATGCGTCCGGCATCAAATGCATGTTGTCACAAATTCATTATTTGCTGTGTACAAATTCTGAGTTTCTTTACGCACGGCTGGTAGATGCGACAGGTGATGTCAGACCAAGCCTCATATCGGGGAACGAAAAATGCCTGTCCTTAGTCTGATCAGCGGTTTGTCCCATGTAAAGCAGAAAAGTCAGGATGCTGAGCCTGTTCTTTAGTGGCTGAAAAAATAAGGTTATAAAATCAAGAATTTAGTTGATATGAAAGCAAAATAAACTACAAACAAATCAAACGCACCCCGTCCTTAAGGTCGTTGTGGAGTTTGTCGAACTGAACGGCATCACGAACTTCAAGTTTTCCCTTGATCTGTACGGCAACATTCATTTCATCTTCTCGGAGTGTTTCGGCACCTGGAGACGAAGAGAGGAGTCCCAATGCGAAACGCACAAAGCGTCTTATAGCCTCTGCAAGTATTTAAACATGCAATTTTTAGTCTAAATTGATTGATGACGCTCTCCTCCTTTCACCTCTGATATATGGATCCTTAACAGGCATGTTTTAATTTAACAATAGGATTGTAAATGATCCGAAAATGTTGTGATCCTGCATAGAGGTAAGAATAATAATATCTCAATTTTTCCTTATATCAAAAAACGTTCAAGTCCCCGCCGAAGTGCTTGCTTTCTGCATTTGTTTTCTGCGATGCCATGGCAACAGCAGAAAAGAAAGATGCATCTGCATTCGAAAAATTTGGGATAGCTGAAAACTACGCGGCTGTAAATTGATTGACAGTAATTTCTGATTATTATCATCTTTGAAAAATAAATTACGGTAATTAAAATATTGGTATCAACAAAAACCATCAAAGGAAAAATAAATATAATATAAGAAAGTAGGAATTAAGGTTGTTTTAACTTCTCGACACAATAAATAACAAGCTACACAAATTAAATATCCAATCGCGATAATAATGGTAGGTGAACTTTATTTTCAATTGTGTAGTGAAAAGATTTTATGCTGAAAATAGGAGCAGAGTATTTCGGCACATTGAGCATAGGTTTTTTAAACGTTTATATGGTTTTTGAATCGATAGTCATTTTCATTCCAACAAACTTATTGCTGATCTTGTTCGTCAAATTGTAAATGCTATGCGAAATTAAATCTTTGGTAGATACTTTCTAGGAATTAAAAATTGAAAACCTTCTTTGCTTCGTTTGTTATTTCATTTATTTAAATAACATTTAGAGTTAAAAATAATTCTAGGGATAAAAATTAATCTATGACTGTTTCTGATTGTAAATATAATTTTAGTAGAGTTAAAATATAGCAATTAAGGTCCAGAAATTATCACAAATGACTGTAAATGATGAAATGAGATGTAAAAAAATTCCAATCGTCAATGTTTTAAGGTTTTATGAGGCCGAATAACGTGTACAACAAAATCTGGAGATTCTAATAAAGCTGAAATACATATTCAACGGGATTGAACACTTGCATAACATGTCATTGTGCTTAAACACAGACGTAATAAACCCGTAAAAACGATTGTGGCGAGCGGTTAGCCCGGCCTTAAACCAACCCAAGCTAATTTAACGTAACCTAACCTGGTTTCTGATCTCCCCAAAGAGAAACGACAAGTTTTTGGATGAGATCACTGATCGTCTCAACGTCAGGAACGCTCATTTTTATACTCTGTAGTGCAACTGATGCACTTCTACCAGGCTAAGGCTGTTATTAAGTTTCTAATAATCATGCACATTTGTTTCCCAGAGAGTGACCATAGACTGAGTGACACACGGGTGACAGGTAAGCAATTAACTGTTTACAGGCGAGAAGCTAGCTTTTGGGCAATGTTGCCAACTTCGATTAGTTAACGCTGCAAATCGATGGCTAATAATCGATGTTTTCAGTATTTATCGTGGTAATTACAGAGAGAAACTTGTAATTATACCATACCGCTAGTCATTACGTAAGCATTACGTAAGCTAGACACGGAATACTACTGGGAGGCCTACCAAGGCCGTATTCGGAAATTGACTGCCAGTACTAAAAATTCCCTAGGACAGAGACAGAGCCGTCCATGAACTCGGCAGCACAAAAGAGATAAAAGATTGCCAACAGTACCATCAGTCAATTTTCGAACACGGCCTAAATCTAGTCAAGGTTATGAACTTTCCCTTTAGACATGTCGAATTATATATGGGCGAATCACTACATTTTTCAGTGAAAATACCGATTCATGTTCAAACCGTCAAAATTTTTCCACCAAAAACCTTCAAAAACCACCAGATCCAATCAAACACCACCAAGTTGGCAATGCTGGTGACGTTTTCACATCTTCCAGTCCCTGCATCGATAAAGCAGCACGTATCCGAAAAACTAGGCCGAAGGCAGTTGTAACGTCATTGTTTAGTCTCTATTTGGCGGGAAATATTGCGCGCGAGCAACAAGAAATAGCGCGGGAAACGGCCGAGAGTAAATACGATCATCTTTTATTACCGAACCGGTCCGCAAACGACAAACAGATTTTTTCCCGCCACGTGATTGCCAAAGAAATGAGCATAAACCGGTTAATCGACGTATGAGCAAAATTTGGCGGCAACATCACCTTTTCCGATTGGCCATCACGGTCACGTGCCGCATTGTGTTGGCAAATTGGCCAATCAGAGAAATGAGAAGCGGAGCCTCGATGACTGAGAATCAGCAATCCGAAACCGTTTGTTAACTTGTCGTCAGAAGGTGATCAAAAGTAAACGATAATGGAACCTGAGCATAAATTGCCTGTAATCACCATGCCACTCCAAGTTTCGCAAAAAGAGAATGTTTCCCGAAAACTGGAAAGTCTGCAAATCAAGGAAAATGTAAGTCTGAGTATTTGTAGTGTTAAAAATCATATTTATTCACTGTTTCAAACTCACGCTTAGCGCGGAGCTTGTCTCATTCAGCAGCCTTTTGCAGCTGCGCGTGACGCGCGATAAATGTTTTAACGTATGCATTAGTGCCGCAATTCACACAGTCACACACGCACATCGTTTTAATTTCCTTACGCGAGTGTGCTCTAACCGCAAACTGCGTCACGACCTCGAAACGCTTAAATTCGCCAAAACTGGCTCTTAGTCTCGCTTTTCGCTTCGCATATTCTGCTTAGTGAAACATCGCCATGCTTACATCCGCAGCTAATTCCACGGCGAAATCTGTAATCCCAGTTCCCACAGTAATCGACGAAATTTATGTCTGTGCAAATGCCAACGAGGACCTCAGGTTATCAGCCACTTTCCTTCTATTCTTTGCTCTTTCTACCACAATTTTTTACTGCGCTGTGAAGCGCAACTTCTTCAGTGCCTCCACTCACCACAAATCATCTCTTTTCGCCTCCTCCAGTCATCACGATTACTGCAATTATCCTGTCGTACGTATCTACAAATGTTGATGCGTGATCTTGTTGAATCTCGAAAACATTGAGTCAACTGGAAATAAGCCACAATCAGATATGGTAGAAATCAGAGATAATCAATTCAAATCATTCATTTGATTCCCAAGTGAAGCCACAAAATTAATTAAAAAAAAAAAAAAGCCAAAAACACAACAAACCGGATTGAGCGTCTGGTTTTTATTTCTACTAATATATAAAGCTGCTAAGATGATGATATTGCATTTTAATACTTAGAAGAAAATAAGTTGTCTTGATGGATCGAATTAATCGAATGAAAGAAATTGCCACATTTTATCCTGAAAATAAAGACAAGACGTGCAAAAGTATTTTTTGTCGTTCTGTTGATTAATTGTACTGTACACAGTTTGTATAAATGATAAAATAATTCAATAAACTAGGCAATGAATCCAAGGACTCCATTAGAACTTCGTGGGAATTGAGAATGTACAACTAAATTGACGGTTTTCTTTCTACTTACTTTTCAGGTTTCTCCAAAGAAGATCTGCATCTCTCCAAACTTCCAACAGAACGTGAATGGAAAGCCTGAAATACAGAATGTACGGAATTGGTTTGATCAGTATTAAGCATTTACAGTACACGAAAATAAAATATAATAAAAAAAAAAATTTTATCTCAGTAATAAGATGTAGTTTAGCTGCTAGAATGAATCCAAAATCGTTTTTAAAACAGTGTTACGCGATTATATTTTGTTCACTACAAACTGAAGAGAATATTCGTGACAGATTTTTTTATCTTATTTTATATATATATCGTTATTCACTTTCTTTTTAACAATCAAGCGATTCACTTTCAGGTTGACAAATCTAAGGCAGTGAGGAAGATTGATCTCAAGGAAAACACCTTCAATCCAGAACTGGAACCACTGCTTAGAGATAATCCTCAGAGATTCGTCATATTCCCAATTCAATGGCCGGACATTTGGAAAATGTATAAAAAGGCAGAAGCCTCTTTTTGGACAGTCGAAGAAGTAGATTTATCCAAGGTAATTGAGCATTCGATGAATTTGATGTATTTTTTAGTTTGTGCCGCACTTTATTGCTCTACCTGATTTTTTAATCGATCTCATCATTCTTGTTTGTTTAATTCTCTCAAATGCTTTCAGGACATGACGGACTGGAATGATCTAAAGGACAGTGAGCGTCATTTCATATCTCATGTCTTGGCATTTTTCGCGGCATCGGATGGAATCGTCAACGAAAATCTAGTCGAGCGTTTCAGCCAGGAAGTGACTGTAACAGAAGCCAGGTGCTTTTATGGCTTTCAAATAGCCATGGAAAATGTTCATTCAGAGATGTACTCGCTGCTCATAGACACTTACGTCAGTGACGCAAAACAAAGGTGAGAAAAATTAAAAATGATACGAGTTAAGAAATGTCGGGGTAAAATAAAAAAAAAATTAAATAAATTTCTGGCAGTGTTACTGGCACTAATGATGGTGAAAACTAATTAGATGATATTTTAACTGTGTGCTAGAAATGATTCCATGTAAATTCGAACAATGACAAAAGCGAAGATATCAACGATTTGAGAAAAGGTTCTGTAATTAGTACATTCTAAATTACTAAACTGTGGTATTTTTGAACCGAATCTAATGTTTTTGTGCATCAGAGTTCTCCAGAGATTTTCTAAAGAGAATTTACCAATTATTCATTTCCAGAATGGATAAAAATAGATTTTTGTAAGTACCGTACCACAGATATTCGTCAAAAGTTATATTTACGCCTTACAAATGTACTTTAATGTAAAATTTTTCGAATGTATCTCAGAAAATTAAGCAGGATCTGATCAGCGAGAAAATGAGCGCAAAAGCATTTGATTAAAACATCGAATTTTGATCGTTTTGCACGTTCTGATCATTAAATCTTCTCTAAAATTGTCGATATCTCAGCTTGCGTGTTTCGAATTTGTTCAACATCGTTTGTATTACATGGCAGGGATATTATTTGATTTGTGTTGCAAATCATAGGCGTAAATAACACTGCTAGAGATTTTTTTAAACTGCTTTGCTCCCTCGTTATGTCTGATTCAGTCGTTAAGATCTATATATCCAGAAAAAAAGTTCTAGCTGTAATTTTCATACTCAAAATGCTTGAATTTTTCAGAGACTTCCTGTTCAATGCCATTGAAAACCTTCCCTGTGTCGCTAAGAAGGCAAACTGGGCGCTGAACTGGATAAACAACGACAGCGCAAACTTCGGTGAGCGAGTCGTTGCCTTTGCAGCGGTCGAAGGGATCTTCTTCAGTGGAAGTTTCGCCTCCATATTCTGGCTCAAAAAGCGTGGATTGATGCCAGGTCTGACCTTCAGCAACGAGCTCATTTCCAGGGACGAGGTTAGTCGCAGTTGATCAGCATATTCTTGGAATTCTGGAGATCGAATCCGTCTATGAAACTTCCATCTCAATCTCCTCATCTTCGGTTTTTCCAGGGATTGCATTGCGACTTTGCTTGTCTCATGTTCCAACACATCGTCCAAAAACCCTCCCAACAACGAGTCACTTCCATCATCAGAGACGCCGTTGTTATCGAACAGGAATTCTTGACTGACGCCCTTCCCGTCGCTATGCTGGGAATGAACTGCGAGCTCATGTGTCGCTACATCGAATTCGTCGCTGACAGACTCCTCGTCGAACTCGGCTGCCCGAAGGTAAAAAAAATTCACTCT
The DNA here is from genome assembly GCF_021155785.1 of Neodiprion fabricii. Classification (NCBI taxonomy): domain Eukaryota; kingdom Metazoa; phylum Arthropoda; class Insecta; order Hymenoptera; family Diprionidae; genus Neodiprion; species Neodiprion fabricii. The sequence goes on from NC_060243.1 coordinate 19,861,690, forward strand.
GTTTGAATTTCTTATAATACAAGTTTCTCACTTATCTGTCCATTTTTAAATAGTTCTTATTTTCCGCGTTTTTACGATCACTAGTGTTGCCACTTTTTGGAAATCTGTGGTAAAGTTCTGTCCATTTTCGATTGATTGAACAGATTATCAACAATTTTTTCACCTCTCAGACCAATCATTTATAATTTTTGTCACTCTTTTACGAAACTTGATAGTTTGGGCAATTTTTTTTCCACCCAGTTTGTTCTCTAACGATGAAAGTCGGATCGAATTTTCATGACATATACGTAATATTGAATATCTGCAGATATACAACTCCGAGAATCCGTTCGATTTCATGGAAAACATATCGCTAGAAGGTAAGACTAATTTCTTCGAGAAGAAGGTCGGAGAATACCAAAAATGGGGCGTGATGAGAGAGAAGAACGAGAGTGAGTTCACAATAGATGCAGATTTTTAAAAAGAAAGAAAATTACACCATTAAAGCGAACAATCACAGTGAAAGTAAATTATTTCATACTCAATTTATGTAAGCAGTAGCTGAATTACAAACGAATGTGTAAAACATGACGATATGAACTCGGTCAAACTTGTCTCTGAAAATTCGTTGGTAATAACTAATTGACTTCGAAATTATAATGTAGGATAGAAGATTCGGGATCTTGTAAACCTTTGTAGATTTTGTAAAAAGAATACCAGTTACATGCAATATTCGAATTATTTACGTTTAGAGTATAATTATTTTCTAATTCGGAACCCGGGAAAAGTTCATGAAAGTAGTATTCGGCAATTGAATAGAAATAAATTTTACTTTTTTCCCCATTACTTAATCTATCGAATATCGTTTAAAAACGAAACTTTAATATAGTCTAGCATTTAGTGTGTTTTGAAATATTATCAGACGCGTTCTTCTTAAGATAAACGATTATTTGTACACGTTTTTTCCTATCTATGTTGATTATTATTGGTTTCTTTCTTACTTTTTTCATACATAAATTGTAAATGATACTGCATCACAGTTGACTTGATATTTTCGATAACACCGCAAATTAGTATGATTCGTATGAACAAGATTGGCTTTCTGTATTGTATTTTTTTCTTGACTGCGAACTCGCAAAAATTTCAAATAGCATTCGCTTCATTTGTTTGTTGTATTTTTCACGATGTGTGTTTTACCTAATCACGCCGTACAATTTGAATAACGACAGTATTTTTCACGACTATGATAGATAAGTTAATAAGTAAGTTAAGTACTATTACCATTACCTGTGCATATACAATATAAACACATGTAATATTGTTAATTACTTACAAATTTTATAAAATAATACACGATAATAATTACCTTCATGTGTTCAGAATTTTGTTCCCCTTTCTTCATCTCCGATAATTACCTAATTCGCATTTTATACAGCCATATTTTGAAGAATGAACATTTAAGTACAATACCAAAATGATTGCGCTGCAACTTCGCATGAAAAAAGAAACTACTGGAAATAATTGTTGAATAATCTGAGCACAGAAAGAAAAAAATCGGAAAAATTACACGTAAAATCGTGTTGAGCATGTTTAAAATTTATTGAGGGTAAAATAAAAATGAAAAAAAAAAATTACATGTATACTGTTGCAGTCACAATAAATATACCTATGTACATAATATAATAAATTCTATTACATATGAAATTTATTGTTATTCATTATTGCATGTGTATTTCTTTCGTTAATAGTGACTATTATTTATAATATCATATATACTTGTATATTATATCAGGGCAATAAATTATTTAATTAGTCAAATATATTTTTCACGTACGCAATTAAAGCGATTCGTAATTTACAATTATTATTATTATTAATAAAAATAATATCTGATATATTTCGAACCTTCTAAAAACAATTTAACAGATCGTAGAGAGATTGCAGGCTTATCGTTTTCGTAGTCGTTTTGTATTTCGAGTTTGAGTTTTTGTATGTCATATATAAATATTAATAATCTATACATTCGCATCCCCCGATGAGCGAAGAAAATAAAAAGGGAAAACAAATCTAAATACTTGAATATATTGATTTGTTTATTTATATACCTAACCAACTTTTCTCTAAATTATCATTTATTTATTTATAACAACCTGCCGGTTAAAAACACAGATCACATAATATAATTTATAATTAGAAATCTTGGAAGAAATTATTTAATGTTATAGGTGATTCACTAGATATTGCCAAGAAAAAGAATAATGAGTGAATAAATTAAACAAATAAAATTAGTGAAAAGATAATAACAGGAACCAAATTATAAAGCGAATGCGTAGTGTGCAAAATTAAACTACATATCGTAAATAGAAATATCGTTACTTCAATTCTCGCCCCTTCGAAAAAAAAAAAAAATTAAACAAAGCGAAGGGAAAAGTCCTTACACCATAAGCAAACAAAATTTTTTACCTACTAATAAAACATTTTTTTTTTTTCTTTAATTTTTTTCTTTGAAGCACAGTTATAGCATTAATTTCAGTGATTATTGATAAAGACAAACATTAGAACAAAAATTCGCCTCGAGTTTTATTTCTGGGAGCGCCCCGGTACTGAAACAGTATATTGTGTAACAAGGGGGCAAACTCGGTCTTTTCGGGCCGAGCATAAGCTTGCAATATGAGTCGTAGGTGGGCACGCAAACACACGAGCCGAAGGCGACTATTGCTAATACGAGAGGCAAAAAACCGATGCCTCCTTGTTGCACACTATTCTTTATATAACAAGAGTATGTTATGCGTTTTTTCCCGAAGCACGAAATTGAGGTTAGGATCGCGTAATATCAGATTTGTTTACCGCAGCGCATGCGAGCAGTAAGGAGTTAAAGTGGTCTTTTCTGTACTCCGCGCATGCGCATTCGCAGATTCACGCTATCGTCATAAAAACAGGTAATTGACTTACGGAAAACACGGATGAAAAAAGGCGTAAAACATGCTCGTGTTATGTAAACTCATTTCTTTTACTCTTTCACTTCCAATCTCTCAATATCTCTGTCAGTCTCTATCTCACAAGTTCGCTTAGAAAGTAAAAAATATAAAATCACTTTATAAATCTTTTTTTTTTTTTGGTATTAGATTCGTTTGTAGTTTTTTTTTTTTGTTATTTTTTGTAGTTTTGTTGTTAGAGTCGATTTACTTGTCCGTCATCTACGTTTATACTCGAACGATATTTCAACAATTGAAACGTAATGCAACATGCATATTAATTTTTTTTCGTTTATTTTTTTCAACGTTGCTTTTTACTTCTATCTCTCTCTCCCTCTCTCTTTTGCTTTCATCGACATTCTCATTATTAGTATTTAGACTAGACTATACTTAATCACTGATCATCGTCGGTTCAATCCTTAAAGGACTTATCAGGATTCTCTTTCGTCGCCAAGAATAAAAAATACGCGTAAAACAACATCTGAAGAGCACCGTGTAAAATTTTTAATATTCTTGAGAATTTGATCATTGTCTGAAAATTGCGTAACAATAACAGGAAATAGAGAAGAGCGTCCTTTTTGTTTCTATTTCGTTTGTTTTTCAAATAGTTGAAACAAAGTAGCTAAAAAATTTAATGCTGTTCGATGAAGTAAAATTTTTTTTCGTAACTTGGCTCCTCAGTTTTACGCCTTCAGGACTGTATTATTTTAATTAAGTATTAGAGCTGCGTTTTTTCTAAGTTAGCGATAACATTTTCATAAATAATCTACTAGGATGCCACTATTTTACAGACAAAAATATAATTCTTTTTGTTATTATTCTTTTTTTGGACGAATGTGACAAAGAGAGATTCCTAACAAAACTGTACGCATAGTACATAATATAAATAACTATTAACCATTTTTTTTTCCTACGCTATCTTTTTCTCTTTTGCAATAAATAATTTTCTCAACGCCAAGAGTAAAAGAAAAAAAAAAAACGACAAGAAAAAATTAATTTGACAAATAGGATAGAACAACCGTGTGTTTGGTTGATAAATAAATAAATAAATGAATAAATAAATAAATAAATAAATTAAATAAGTGAAATAAAGTAAAGTGAATAGAAAAATTTTCTCACGACATTAATAATTGATAGCAAAATTCGGGAAGCGAGAAAAAATATATAGTACAAGTTTAAAATAGTGACACCCTTGCTCTTCAATCAACTAATTTCAATCAAGAGTCGCTCAAAGAACAAAAAAAATATATATGTAACCAATACATATGATGAATACAGTTTAGCTATCTTTAGAATACTCGTGTTTATTTTTGTTTTTTCTTCTCTGATATAGTGTGTAGGATTTTCACGCCTACCGCTAATTTTTCACACTCGTCTTTACAAATAGGCGGACGAAACAAAGAAGACAAATGTCTAAAAGCGCGACATTGAATACAATGAAAAACTAAGTACTCTCAACACTTGATAATTAGGCTTGTAACATGTGTAAAAGGCGCTGGTCGCGATGAATGTTACATCGATTTGATAATCAGATTTCTGCTATAGTTGGAGAATAAAAGGGTGCGAATAAACTGAAAAGACGAAAGTAATTAGAAAAAGAAAGTGAACGGGATTGACTCCATGAATACTTTTAGAAATTCTCTGATGCTTCTACCTTCTAGCATTAAAAACCAATTTTCAAAACAGAGTAACGAAATCGATCGCGAAATTCACGTACAAAAAACCTAAATAATTCCTTAATTTGTGGAATTTCGATTATTTGATGAGCCATAACTTGATTGAATCGAGCTTGTTTTTTCAGATATTCTCTAATCTATTTTATCATCGTTTTCTAAAGCAAAAAGTTTCCTTTCGATTATAAAAAAGAAAGTTGTACAGTCCTGAGGCAAAAGCGTTATTATGTTACACAATGTAATAATAACGATAAATTTATTCTAATTAGGGATTAGAGAAGTTATTAAATTTATATATATATATATATATATATATATATATATATATATTAATTTTTCACCTTTAAATTCACTCTGCTTCATTTTCTGTGTCACCGGCAGGTACGACGGTAACAAGACCTGCAGCTGCGACTCGCACCTTGTATGCCTCCGGTTCAAAAAAGCTGATCGGAGCCTACGAAAACAAATCGAAACAGAAAACCAATTATTGTACATGAATGTAATGAACAGAAATATGTTTTCAAATTACATTATATCTAAAAGCCTAGAATTTCATTTAAAAAGTGTGATTTTTTTTAATATGTAAATTCTGATGGAAATGTCGATAAATTTTTTGGTACTGAATGGTTGAAAAAGTGGGTGAATTCAGGGAATTTATAACTCGATCAATTGATCAATTAAAGTGGGAATTTCTTCTGTTCAAAAGCATGTCAATCAAGCTTGTTTTATATTTTTTTTTCTTTCATTTAAATCAATCTACAGGAAGCATTGTCATTGACAATAAGTCGCACATTGTCTATCCTCTTTGCTATGATCAGAGACTTTTTATTTTGAAGTTCAAATTTGATTTTCGGTGTGAAACTGTTGCCTTCTTTATTCAATTACCAAGGTAATATGACGATTAAATATAAGTAGAATCGTGGCAAAGAGGATAAACTATTCAAGAATACTGGCTCCGTATTTGAAGTGAATCGGTTCAACTCTTTTTGATATCGAGGACATAGCAAAACATGTCACTTGAACAAGATAGTTGACATTATTCTCAATAACAATGTATCCGATAATTTGATTCTAATGAAAAAAAAAAAAATTAAAAAAAAATACAGACCAAGTTCGATCTACATATTTTTGAACAAAACAAACCACAACCCGGTTGAACAATTGGCAATCAAGATATAAATTCTCCAAATTAGCCTACTATTTCAACGATTCATTAATAAAAATTAATCGATACTTCCATCAGAATTTATTACCAACATTTGAAGAATATAATTAGATTGCTGAAAATGAATGAAAAATAAACAAGTATCTAAGAATTTCGAATAAAAATTCTGAATTAGTTGTGATTCAGTTTCATTTACTTTCTCTTGCACAGCAGGCGTTACTGAGGTGATGGTAAAATGCTTGTGGAACATGTATGAAAGCGTATTGTTACATCTTATCCTCAAAAGCGTCGATTAATGATGAAAAGTATGAATGGGGCGGCTTACCTTCACTGAGGATTGGTTACATGGAGGAAGAAGCAGCATGCCATAAAAAATTTGAGTATATAGTGATAGTTCGCCTGGTCACAAAATGCTGTGCAGATTATTTAATGTATTAATATTCACAAGTGAATATGTATGTACATATAGGTATGTTATAAATTTATCCGTACAGGTATATGTATGTGGATATGTAAACGGGAATGTATGCGTTGCGAAATTGTTAATTTCGAATCAATATTCACGGAAATTTATGCAAATTTTCCAGTTGCATATACATGTATATATGTATATATTAAACATTATTCGACGAAGTTTGATGAGTTTCTCTGTAACTCGTTGAAATTACACAAGATCTAAAGGAATTTGTGAATATCTTCAGAACTTAATGACTGTATCTATAAAAATTATTTCAATAAATACAAAATTTCGTCGACTGTCTGAAAATCTTTGATAAATTTTGTATGATTTCATTATGTACGTGTAATGAAATCGTTTTATAGAAAATCTTTCGATTAAAAATTTAATTCTCGCATATTTTCCCACTTTTTACCGTAAGATGCATCACTCACAATTAGTACGCTGAATAATGACATCATCGTTAATAAATGTGAAGTATTATGATTATGGTAGCATTGCATTTGGCGATGAATATCGAAAGCTGTTAGAAGACAAGAATTTTATTTATTAGTAAATTTTTTTTGTTTGTTTTTCTATTCCACAATAGTAACAAACGACTATTATTTTTAATGTTATAATAATAATCGCTTGGTAAACGTTATTAATTTAACGATAATGTTGTGTACGATTTTCTTTTGTTTTCCCCGTTTGTATTTTGGTATTGATAATTTTTCCTTCTCTCTCACATCTTCTTTGGTTTTGGTATTGGTTTTAAGAATAACTACCTATTTAATCATAGCATTCTTTCGTACGAGAGTTAATTACTAATTAGCGTTAAGTATATAGCAGCAAAGTTATTTGTATATATATTGCTAATTCAATACACAACAAATTTGGAAATTTAAACATATACACATGTATATATGTATATATATATATATATGTTTTTTTTTTTATATAATAACAAAGTTACACAGAAAATTCAAATAAAACACGAGATAAAAATATTCATAGGAACTGGAACTGACTGAAGTAAATAACGACAATGCTTTTCAATACTAATGGTAACAAATAATAATAATAATAATGAGTAACAATGGCAACTGGAACCAAATTCTTTTTCTTAATTCGTTCCGCTTTGCATAGCTTTCGCCCTTTTCTTTGTCAAATTCTTTTCATTATAGAATAATATACATGCGCCTATGCGACACAATATATAAGCATGGAATAATTGCATGTGTCAACATCATAAACTTTAATAACATTTTTAATAATAATAATAATGATAAACTTCAATCTCTACGAAAATAAATTTTATATACTAATAATAATGAAAAAAATAATAACAACGCTGCTATTATTATTGTTAATAATATTTTACTCGAAAGAAAATACTGAATTTGTTTATATCTTTTTGGTTTTTTACCTGTTCATAATTATGAACACTGCTAAGAATAATTATCAAGGAGATGCCCTGGTCGATTTCGACGTTGATTTATATATCTCCAAATATCAAAGTCCACGTGTCTCAAACGCGAAAAACAGCTTGACTGCCCCATTCTATGCACGATTCTGAATAAAAAAAAAAAAAAAAAAAACGATCCAACACATTTTCGTTTGTCGGAGATAATAAAGAAATGGAATTTCTAAGAAATCGCAGTAAATTCTTAGAATTCACGCCATTTCTTTGTTACTGTGTAAAATCAAAATGTATTGAAGTGTTTTTGTTCAGAATTGCGCATAGAATGGGGCTGTTAATAATGGGTCCTTTTTTCGCGTTTGAAATACGTGGACATGCGATATTTGGAGATATATACTCCAATGACGAAATCGACGAGGGCACCCCCTTAATCACAGAATCGCTGGAATCTGTTAAACGAGTAACGTTAAATATCAATTTTCCGTAATCACAAGAAAAGAATGAAAGAAAGCACGGTGTAAAATATATTTTAATTACGGTAATACTATCAGATCGACCATTAGGTATATATTCAAATCCCTATAACTGCCATGGAATATTGAATTGAAAAAAAAAGAAGGGAAATTAAATTTCTGACAGTTTTCGTCAAGCTCGATTTTTGTTTCCTTTCCTGTTTCTCGCGTTTATACCGCATTTCAAGATAAAATCTATCGAAATTACAATAAATAACTCGAATCTGTTTATCGGTTAAATAAGTATTCCATTATTAATTTTATTTCTTGAATCACGATATTTACGAAGACTTTTAAACCTTCTTTTCACCAGTGTGATGTATGAATACGAAAATGGTAACGATCTTTGGTTAACTTGATCTTGGCATTGTAATTTTATACTGTTAAATGCGGCGAAGAAAGTTAAGCTTTTACGCATTTTATACATTAATAATAATAATAATAATAACAATATACTCTGTTCGATAATATCGTGTAATAGTTTGTTTTTTTTTTTCTCTTTTTTATGATAATAATAACGAACCCGAGGAATTATATGAAATGCAATTAATGCGATTCCAATACACAATACACCGTATTATATGTAATACTCTTGTATGGCTTAGATTTTTTTTCTTTTTGACGATTTTCCTTCTCTCAATTTTTAACGGTTTTCGTTAATAATAAATCCTCTAAATAAGCACAGATCATTTTTATAATCTTCTCATAGGATACTTTTTCGTCTTTTTTCTCCCCTCTGATTGATTGTCGCGTTAGAAATGATGTACAAGTATTGCATTTTTCAAACGAGCTTGAGACGATTTCAGCCAGTAACAATTGAACATGTTAACAATTGAAAAGAAAAAAAGAAATAATCATCGGAAATGAAATTAGGGGTTTATAAGCGCAAAATTTTTGGAACAAGTATTTCATCTTTCTGATAGACCATAAACTGGAATCCAAATGTGCAAAAAATTTTGAACGAAGCTCAAAACGATACTCAAGACTTTACTGTTTATTTATGACTTCGTTTAAAATCCTTAACTAATCGATTTCCAAGTAGTAGTTAAAAAAAGATCTAAACACGAGTTCATAGAAACGTATTTGGAACATCTCGTAAGTCAAAAACGGAATACGCCAGTTTTCTTCCAAATCTCAAAATGAAACTAAAACTTTGAACTTTATTTTGAATCTTGATTTAACTTATTGACATACCGAATTACAGAGAATGAAAGAAACTGTCGCGAACTCGATACATGGCTAAGTAATCGAAGACAAAGGCCTAATTTCATTGCCAAAGAAAAAACACGTTACCTTCAATCTCCGAGCAAAGTGCTGTGGGAAGAAAATTCTTAAAATTAGAAAAACATGTTCACATTGTTAGGATAATTGTTAATGGTTAATATCGAGCTATGTTAGTGATTTGTTATTCCTTCTGCACTACCGAACCAGAGCCCCGCGTATTTTAATTCAGTACTGACGAACGGCAATCGTGGCAGAGTGAGAATTGCGATTTTCAAACCATCTGCAGTTGTTCTGTTGATTATTGTCGAAGTCATAAGCTACGTTTTGATTGTTATAGCAATTGTTAGCGTCAGAATACGGTGCGATTATTGAGCAGTTTGACAACGAATAGTGATTGTCGTAGTTGTTGTCACGTTGTTCTTGTTGTTGCTGTTGATGTTGTTGTTGTTGCTGTACCTTTCTAACAATGCTCGGACAGTCCTTTTGGATTCTAGCCCAATCGGCCGGGGCTCGTTTTGCGTACGGGCCTGCGGAGCACTGCAGCAGAAACTCGTACGTGAGCTCTCTGCTCTCTGAAACAACGTAACATAAAACCCTCTACTTGTTTCAGAACAATCGCTGCACTGGCGTGTTTTCTATCTTCCAAATTATTTTTGTGTTTTAGTTTCTCCATATTGCGCAGGAGATTTCGAGTTTAAAAGAAGCGAATTTGAAATGTGCGAGTTTCGAGAATTTATATCTCTATAACCGGTTGTCCAATTTGATTGGAGTTCGTTTTATTCAAAAGCATGCTATTCCAGCTCGGTTTAGTTTTTTTTTTTTTTTTTTTTTTGTCACAAGTAACTAATGGGAAGCATTCTTATTTGCAATAACCTCGACCATTTTGCTCAGCGACAAGTTTTACAGTGTTCACGACATCTCAAAAACAAGTCGACTATTTACTTCAAATTTGGAGACAGCATGCTTGGATAGTTTACCCTTTTTGCCGTCATCCCACTTTTTTTTCGTAATCATTCGTTAATTAAATAAAAAAAAAGGCGTAAATTTAGGACAAAAATCAAATTTCAACTTGTATTGCCGATTGCCATTTTGGTAAAAAAAGCCCAAAAAACACCTTGGATCGTAGCAAAGAAGATATAAAATAAACTATTAAAAAACATAGTCTCCAAATTTGAAGTAAATCGGTTGAGTTCCTTCTGAAATGTCGCAAACACCGCAAGAACTGTCTGACGTTATTATCAATAACAATGCTTTCTGTTAATTGATTCAAATGAAAAAAAAAGGTAAATGTAGCTCAACTTACATGCTTTTGAATAAAACAAACCCCAATCCAATTAAATAATTGGTTTTACAGGTATGAATTACCGAAAATCATGTGAATTTTAAGAGTTTTTGGCATATGTCAAGAGTTTAATGATCAACAATAAATGGATAAAGGGTCAAAGAAATAGAAGCCAATATAAACGAAAATGAAGGAAAACCAAAATGGGAATGGAAATAGAAAAATTCAAACAGGAATGTGTAAAACAAACAATACACATGCTTTCGATGCTTTTCTTTGTAATCTACAGAAGCTGAGGGAAATAAATTTGTTCGAGAAGAGTTATCAATCATATTATGATGAGAATTGACAAACAGTTTTAGCTTCTCAATTTTAAAAATGCACAAAAATCAAAATAGAGGATTTTAAAATTGTTTTGCAAGACAGTCAATTCTCATTAAATACGCAATATTCTTTATTTTCTATCAGAGAGGAAATATATGCAAATATATTCACCATTAGGTATCAAGGATACTCCTCTTTTCAAGAAAAATCCTCAAATTTCACTTCTAATTGATACAGTGTGTAAAACAAAGAAAACAATTCGAGCAAAAAAAAAAAAAAAAGAAAAAACAAAAAACAAAACAAAGTGGCAAAAACTGTCTAAACGGAATAAACACCGTGACTAAAGTAAAATGGAATTGGATTTTGAATGACGTTCGATAAAAAAAAAAGGTGATCATCTGAAAACGAAAGAAAGTATCGCAAAATGTAGATTTAAATTATAATTTTCGACGCACCGGCTGCAGCAGCGGGACTGAGCTGGGAATTGGGACGAGGTTTGTATGTTTCCTCGCTTTCTGAAGTAGCTGCGCTGTCTAGGCTTAGTTTACGACCGACGGCGTTCAATCCGCCTGGAGTAATCGGGGTGTGCGGAGTCGTGGGAGTAACAGGAGCGTAAGCCGGTTCCTCCTCGAAACTGAAGTACTCAACTCCACTGGTAAAGTGTTCAGAATCACCAGAAAAATATTCCTCAAGTACCAGTTTAGCTGTCTGAAAAAAAAAGGAGGAAGAAAAGAAGTGAAAGCAATCCGAAATTGGAAGATTCCTCACGTTTTTTGGAGCGAAGAAAGGTGTAGAATATAGAAATTGTTTGCGCTCGGCGGCGATGGCGGTAAGAGATTTTTTACCAACGAGGGTTGTAAATCCTCGTCAAACCAATCAGGAAAGATTTTCAATGCACTGGCTTCCTTGAGACAATTGGGTTTGACTCAAAGATGATTCAATGTTAGAAGGTTTTAAATCAACAAATATATTTATTAAAAGGCTTGAAGTAAATTGAATACACTGTTGATCTAATATTGTACGAGATTCACGCGGGATAAAGGTAGTGAGAAGAAACTGTGGAAGTTAGAATAAGCTGGTCTTCTCTTCGCGTTGGTCGAAACGAATCTGATCTTAGAAGTAGTTCTTAAAAATTAACTGAGTTCCGATGGCCAAAAAACCACTGGAAGGGGTAGGAGTGTCGCTTGTGAAAAGGGATGAATTTTGCTTGGGAGTGGGAGAGATGGTCACTCATAGGAAAGTTTTGCACTGAAAAAAGGATTGTAGTGTGTAGGTACGAAGGAATGAGAGGGAGTGAGCAAGTGAGCGAGAAGCAGAAACGTACATTCCCAATGTGAGATGCACGTGCGGGCGTTTTATGATACACGTCATAAAAAACAAGGAACGAAAGGTAAGGATTAGAGGATTGGTAGGTAGGCAAAGGTATTTACTGGTAGAAAGTAGAGAAATTGTCGAGATTGCAAGACTGGCTGCCAGATGTGGCAGACAGGCGTAAGGATTATCCTTTTTTGCAAATCAGTCGAAGAATGTCGTCAATAAGGAATGGGAACTTCCAGCAGTTAAGTATTTTATGAACCTTAAAACGTGACTAAAATGCCCACGCAGAGATTTAGGATTAAAGAATGTAAAATAAAAATTAAGAATGTTGAACGTGAAAAAGAATGCCGCTAATTTACAGAGCGGATTCAACAGAAATGTTAAAGAATTCTAACTCGCATTGAGATCAAACACTTCATTTAGCTAATGAAAAATCATTCCAGTTTTTTTCTTTCTTTTTGGAAAAACTAAGTGAAGACATCGAAATAATAAACGGAAACCGTGAAAAGAACTTCGAGACAGTTGTTTTAACCTGTTTAAAACTTGAAAAATCATTTTATTCAATACGCGAAATTCAGTATACTCGAAATTCAAACAAAAACATTCAAGATGAATTAAAATTGAACTAGAGGAAAGAATGTTAACATAAAAAACACGAGACATTAACATTAATTTTGTATATCTATAAAAAACCGTACACTGTTAATTTGCGATTTATAATGTTTCGGCTTCATTGGGCGAAATTTTTTTTAATAAAATCCAAGTAAATCCAATTCAGTTTAGTCTTTGAAACCCTGCTTTTCGATAATATTTTAACCAAAAAGATGATTTCGACAATGGAAACTAACGTGAACTTTCCAAATTCACTTAAAAACAAACTTTCTTTATTTGAATTAACGGTTTTCAAAGTCTTTTCGACATCAAGGACAGATTCTCTGGATAAAATCTTAATCCGATAAACTCGACTTCCAATTTTTAAACACCAATCTTATCTACCGTAAATACTTCAAAACGTCAAATACCTTAACGAGATCCAGATTGGATCCAGTGATCTTGAGGGAATGGTTGTCAACTGTGACTGTATATTTGTACTCGCCAATGCTGGCGTCGTTGGTGGAAAAACTGTGGAGTAGGGTGGAGCGGAAACGGGAGGCTTGCTGCTGCTGTTGCTGAAGCCTGTTGCTCTCGTCTGATGCGCTGCTGTTCAGCGAAGAGCTGGAGCCTCCTATTCCACTCTTGTCGCTTCCGCCCTGCTCCAGCCTCACCGGGGATGCGTTTCGCTGTATTGTATCTTTTATAAGGTCCTTAGCGTAGCTGAAACAGTTTCAAAATTCTCATCGATTCCTCTCATTTGTGGTTGAAAATCATCGAATTCCTGTTACTGAATCTGTTTTATGCAATTTCAGCACTATTTTAAAGACGAATCAAAGCACACCAGTTGAACCAGGAGTTTGGATGAAAAAAAAAAAAAAAAATTCAAAAAATATTCGGCAGTGTTATTTGTACCAATGAAAATGAACCGAAATGAAACAACATTCCTGCTGTGCAACAGAAATCATTTCGGGCAAATTCGATTACGGCTTGAATTGATTACCGATACATCGAATATAACCTGAACTATGAATTTCAGACCTCCAAAAACCGAGTTTGAAGGCTTAACTGTCCCTAAATTGTTAAAGTTTTACAAAATATATGAAAAACGCTCACTTTATCTTGTCCTCGGAGGTTCCCGTTATTTGGACAAGTCGTTCTTTGGCTCCAGGATTCACTGAAATCATTTCAACGCCGTCAGTCGGAACTCGTAGCTTTTGTCAAATGCGTTCAAAATCCGTTAATTAAGTTAATCAATCACAATTAATTAGTCGTTTGGGTTTATTTATTAGCATATGAAGGTGCATGTATATTTATTTTTCATTCAAGATAATTCCACGCAAGAATTTCCACCAAAGATCTGCAAAATTCCATCGTTTCATTTCCAACAGTTAAAAATTTGATGAATAAACTTTTCAGCTGTATTAAATAAAATCTTTCAACTCTCACGTGGAATTTACCTTTATCGATTCACTTGCTTTTTATTGTTTATGCGAACATACGGCAAGTTAACAAAATATCGTATTATTATTGTTATTATTATTATCATCTTGGAGATATTAAATATATGAGCACAGCATTCGACAATCGTTATCGATGATATCAGTTATGTGTCAAAAAATTGATAACATGAAGGATTTAGAAAATAAATCGAAAGCGACAGATTTTAAAAGTAGGTGATAAAAAAAATCATTAACTGCACACACTCTGAATTCGATTAATTGAAAACGAAAATCGAATAACTGTAAACGCAATTCACTGAAAAACAGATAAACGAACAAAAGTTACGAAAAATAATTACTATAATAAATAGAAAAACATTAAACAATTCAATAATCGCTAGATGAAAATATTAAAGAGCAGAGTTATTTTTACAACAAAATAGCAACAGCATGATGCAAAAGGATGATTCGATTTTAGCGTGTCGGAGGAGCAGCCATGTTTTGTTGGTTCCATCCATTGACGTTCGATGCAAGTTTTAAGTTTAACAAATAATCTAATCTTCGAGCATGAAAACGATTTTGGTGAATTATTTCATGTGAAAAATATTTCGGAAACTTATGTGTAAGCAGCATTTTCAGATCTTCAACTTTATTCTCTTTTTCGTCGGTGTTTTTTTTTTTACCATGTTAAAATCGTTGATTCAACTAACTCGTAAAATCTTAACTTGTTATTCTAGTTTCTTAAAGAATTAAAACTTTCACAAATACGTCGATCCGCTTCATTGATTATTAAATGATAATAAATAAATCGACACATGGAAAACTCTAGCGACTCACTAATAATTTCGTTTGATGAAATATTAAATAATTGTCTTTCAGAAAGTCATTTTTCTAATTTTTGGTCAATTCTAACAGGAATTAATTAGGACAAAAAAACAAAAAATTCGTTTTGTCCTATTTCCTTTGTCATGGTGGCCACGAAAAATTCCCCTGACATTTTCCGATCAAATGTTAATTGTATCCTGACTATAATTGGAACTAACATCATCAATTTGATTGTCCAATATACTTATACATAAAGTTCGGAATCAATCGGAATTCAAAAATATGTTCACGATCTATCTTTTTAACCCCCATAAAAGTGAGCAATCCAAAACAACAATTATTCTGAGAATTTTTCACCTTCAACAGGAAAAGCTCAACGTTGTGTCTCGTTTCATACCGCAAAAAAATTCCCTACTTTTTTCCCGACCATTTTTCAAATTCCTTTACCTTTCACTGATCATTTTTCAGATTCCCTAACTTTTCCTGGGTCATTTTGCAAATTCTAGCTTTTCCCTGAACATGTTTCATATTCTCTGAATTCTCCCCAACTTCTAAGTTTTTCCTAACCGATATCAACTTGTTTTAATCCTGAATTATTCTTTCTCTGACCGCCGACTCATTTTCTACTCTACCACTCCCCTAACAGCATAATGTAACAGTTCAAGGTTAGATAAACGGCTGCAAGCAATCATGCGGGCAATATTTCATATCGCAATTCATCGAAGCAGATTGAATGACGATTATCAAATCGTGCGATAATGTCATTGGTACATTATGCCGATATTAATAATGAACATTCAAGTAACATAAAGGATGAAAAAAAAATCGTCGTCCAATCTTCGATAAATTAGATAAACGAAATGAGAGAATCTGATCATTTTTGTTATGACATTAAGTGATAGCGATGCAAATATCAGTCAATCAGTCGCTATTTGTAAATCTCTTGACTGAAGTTGGGTCGTTGCTTGGTTGTTACTGGAAAATTTTCCCCTCTCTCTACCTTTGATTATAACATCTTTTTTCTCTTTTTTTTACCTACCAATAAATTAGCTGATAAAAAGTGCAATTCTTCATTTTAATGTTTTTAGCCTTAGTTCACTAGATGCTTACAATTCAAGTAAATCAACATCGGCACTTGTCGATCAAAGAAAAAGTGCGCAAAAGACAATGAGCATGAAAAATTAACCAAAACAGTCACATGTTTTTTTTTCAAAAGTTCTCTATTGTCTACTTTGTTATTATGCTTTCAAAAAAAAGAAAAAACAAATATGAATATCGGATGGATGTTGAAATGCTCTTCATCCAAAAGTATCGCAACGGCCCAACTGAGTCAGAAAAATTCAGCATGAAGCTATTTATACTTGCACTT
This sequence comes from Neodiprion fabricii, assembly GCF_021155785.1. Classification (NCBI taxonomy): domain Eukaryota; kingdom Metazoa; phylum Arthropoda; class Insecta; order Hymenoptera; family Diprionidae; genus Neodiprion; species Neodiprion fabricii. The sequence goes on from NC_060243.1 coordinate 19,878,227, forward strand.
TGCATGTTTTCAAAATTATTTGTAAATTTTTTTTTTTGTTTGAATTCTGGTTTGTTTGTTTGTTGATATGTTTTACCTCGCTGGAAGGAGATGATTGTCTCGCTGAGCTCCTCAATCATGTGAACTCGTCTCCCCTTTATTCCCATCACTATAGTATAGCAGAGTTTTTGTGTGATTCAAATTTTTTATTTTAGGCAATGCGGTTTTCTTTTTTTCTCATTCATACGTTTGTTTGAAATTAACAAAATATTTATAAGCGCAGCTGCGTTTCGTTTTTTGATAAAATATGACAATTTTGCTTAGATATTAAAGTGTTCAAAAAGTCTCTTTTCACTCTTAACAAAAAACAGTAATAATAAGAATACGAAAATAAAGAAAACAAAAAGTGAATTTAAAAGAAAGAAGTAAAAGAAATTTTATAATATCTTGAAATAATTATTTTCTGTGAAATAAATATATATTCAGATTATATACATCAGATATTGAAAGACAAATTGACGTTGACTCACCTTTCCCAGAGTCGCTGTTGCGTATCACAACTTCATCCTTGCAGTAATTTTTTCCTGATATACGAGTCGGTTTTGAAAATTTACCACTGTTCTTTATCACTTCGCCAGGTCCGAGGATTGGGGGAGCGGTCGGCGATGCCGTTGGCATCAAGTTAGAAATCAGCAAGTTTGTTGGCGTGTCTGGGGTCAGCGGCACGTCTCCTTGCTGAAGATAAACAATATGTGAGAAATTAATCAACGAACCCATAAAACTGTGTTATTTTGCAAATTCGTAGGACATTTTTGGGACGAAATAATTTATTTAAGGTGGTTGTTTGCAGACTGGGCCCAATTTTCCCCGACCTAATTAAACCCCATGCCATTTTACCTGAGAAAACCCACCTGAAATAAGTCCAATTTAGCAAAAAACATTTTTTTCTATTTTAATATTGTTTCCTTTTTTTTTTTTTTTTATTTAAGAAAGGTGAAAAGAGTATATTTTTGGATTAGATGTGTTTATTAAGTATTGACAAAACGTTAAAGCGAACGATTGACCTCAAAACAATATGTTATAGTAACCTAAATATTAGTTTGCAGTTGAGCGAGAGAATGCCAACCACAGAGGTCAGATGAGAGAGTGCAAACTAGACCGAACGTTTCTTACTAATTTGAAGTCGAATAACACTAAACAAAAATGCAACTATCAACGTTTGACAATCACAAACATGCAATGAATTGAACCCATTTGACCAGGGTGGAAGAAAAAAATAAAATCCCAGGTTTTTGCCCACCCTGGTGGTTTGCCCAAAGTGGTACTTTTCATTCCTTTTATACATAGTTACACATTGAATATTTTTGAAATTTTTGTGTCTTTAAGCTACGAAGATTTATACAAAAGCACAAAAACAGAAGAGTCTAATTATGAACATAATGTTAAATGTCCATGATTTATTTTAAATTGCTTCAAAATGATGAAAATCTAGTAGATTCGTTCAATTAGACTTTGCAATGGATCATTTTATTCAGAAGAATATTTTCTGTGCTTTCACTGATACAGATTTTCTGTTTTTTCAGTACTCAATATTACCATTTTTTGATCATAACAAATATCGGTGGAACAATATAAAATTAAATATTTAACAATGCTAACTGCAACATGATGAAAAAGGACTTCAGCCGATTCATAGACAGTCACCTGGATAAAATGATTCATCAAAGAATGAAATTGAACAAATCTAATAGATTTTTAACTATTTTCAAACAACTTAGAACTAACTATAGATACCTAAATTTTTGTTTATAACTCAAGCATTTTCCATTTTTCTATTTTTAAAAAGAATTTCGTAACTTACAAATAGAATAATTTGATAAATACTCAATAAATGACTATTTAGTAATGAAATTAATGAAAAGTTTCTATTTTGGAAAACAAACCTCAGTAAAGAACAAAAACCTGCAGATTATGAGAGAGGAATTCTCAGAAATGAGTTAAGTGGTGTTCCTCAGCCCTTGTATGACCCTTGAAAAAGAAGGGAAATCTGGAAAGGATCAACAACATTTGACCAGGGTAAGGGTCTGGCTTTTTTTCTGGAAGTGGTCATAAATTTTGCACATGGCCAACACTTTGTGACGGAGACTGTTTATAGCCTGTTTCTTCTCCAGCCTGATTTTTCTTTACCCACCTAACAGTTCATTGTTTATTTTTTTTTCCCCAACTTTGTTTAGATCGAATCAACGATCCTTGACTGCCATTCAAAAGTCGGTACAATATGTAAAAATGGTCGTAATGATAAAGATGAATAAAAAAAGACTTACAATGTCGAGGTGGGAAAGTTTATGGCAATAATAGGAATCCATCGCGTCTGTATGACGCCATTGTTTCGCTCTGAGTTCAATCAGCTCCAATAAGTGAACTCTAGTCGTGACGTCAAGCCTTTCATCTTGACTACCGTTTCTGATAGCAACGAAAGCTCTGTCAAGTTGGTCTGGAATAGACGGAGGTATTAAAGAAGTTAAAAAGAAACACATTTTTCCGAAGTTTATTCCCACTATTTGTGAATCAATTTTCAATTTCACGAGTTTTATGTGTCTCAAACAATTCCCCTGGCATTTTCCAACTACTTCGAAACTTTCTTTGATTCTGCCAAATATTATTTAGTGAATCGGAAAATTTTCATTTATTTTTACTACCTATTTCTCAATGAAACTTGAAAAATTAAATAAATATCTGCGTAACTCATTTTCCCTAATTTTTTGTGTCAATCTGCGCCCTACATCTTTGCTTATTTCTACTAATACAAATTTTGTAATTGAAAAGTATTTAAAATACAATAACAATGTGTCGGGATTTTTTGATCATTCTTATACCATAATTCCATGGCTAAAGATAAATGGGAAAGGATTTTGCATTGTCTTAGCACCTCTTATAATCGGCAGCGGCACAACAGAGAGATCCTCATAAAAAATGACCCACTTTAACTAGCAGTAAGGAGGGAGAAGGCTTGTTACAATAGAAAGTAATAATTTCACAAAGTAACTGTACAGCCGTCAGTATATTATATAATTATTATTTCGTCTTAGAACTTGTATTCTAAATTATATTGTTCCTTCTCCTTTATACGAAAAGAATCACACACTCTTTATCAATGTTCAATTGCACATTATCAGTCAACTTTCTTCTACCTAATTTAAACGATCTCAGTCGATTTTTTATTGCCTTAAATCGTCTGACAATAATCAGAAAGGAGGGAAAAGATAGTAAAGCATTGAAGATAACATCCTATTTTTGATAATATCGTATATATTGTTCATGATCATTTGATAAAACGATTAGAGCAGATCATTTGAGCGGATTTTCGAAAGAATCAGTTGAATTCATATAGATTTTCTAAGGTTTTTAATAATTATCGCAAATTATATCTAGCAAAACACTGATACGATTCCAAAAACATCGAAATACGTGAGAAAAAATTATATATCGATAGAAAAAAACAATGTACTAAAACAGATATTTTGCAAGGTATAATCATGAAAATGCATGTACCATTTCCAGAGATAATTGTTAGATACGCACCCTTGTAAATAGCTTCCAATTGGTGGGCATGAAGCTTGAGGTGATTGCACATTGTGATGACGTTCATCTGCAGAGTTCTGTCGAAGTAGCCATTCGATAGATGTATCGCAACATTGTCGATCAAGGAAACTATCTCCTCAACTGGAAGGAAAGTCAAGCAAAAATGAAATTAAAAAAAAAAGTCAAATACAACAACATAACTACTGTTAAATAAAAGTATTAACCCTTAGCACTGGGATATTTAAGACCCCAAGCAATAAAATTCATATCGCGAGTACACTACTGGTTGTTTTAGTTTGCAACAATTATCAGAAAATCTGCGAACTGTTTTTTAAAAAATAATACAGTTTGAGGATGATCTCGAGGGTTAGAAAAGAGTTGATATTGACATTATTCCAAGTTTTATTATAATATGTAATAAAAATGTTACCAGTCGTGATCCGCCCGTCGACAGTCGTGTGGCGATGCTGCGTAAGCTTTAGAGGTCTGGGCTTCTCAAGTTTTCTTAGTGTTCTACTTCTGTTCAGTTGCTGTGTGGTCGCCATTGTATTCTGGAAAATGAACTGGTATTTATTCGTGAATAAAGGCCTCAGCACTTTTATATTTGATAGATTTTTTCTTTTACTTCCCAATTACACAAATTGATATGTAAACAAAAAAAAAAACACACTAAATTTTACGATGTCCATATTACAATACAAATAAACATGTCATCTACTCTTCAATCCGATAAAATACATGATTAAAATATGCACGATACTGGAAAAAAGCGGACAAGAGCGAATACAGCTTGCACCCTGAGGGTTCCATACGAAATTAATTATTTTTTTTTTTGTATGATATAAGTGCAAATTAACTATTTTCCTACTTCTTCCTTTACTTGTGTTGTGAGACCTTACTTCTCTCCAAATTTCATGATTCTGGGTCAACCGGAAGGACCCTATGCGTTTTTATTTATGAGTTGCAAGTAGCAAAATATATGACATAAATGGCCGTATCTTTTGAGCGGGTAAATTTAGAAGCTTCAATTTTTTACACCTTCAAGGGACCGTAGACCTTGGTATTTGAGATTAATTGCAACCTGATACCTTTACCTGGTCCTGAGAAAAAAGGTCTTGACAGACGAATAGACAGACAGACAGATATACGGACAATGAAATGATCCTATAAGGGTTCCGTTTTTTCCTTTTGAGGCAGGGAACCCTAAAAATGACATAAATCTCATCAAAAAAACACGTGATTTTTGCGTTTCAATTTTATATGAATGAGACAAACTCGTAAAATCGTTAAGGAGGTACCCTGGTCGATTTCGATGTGACGTATATATCTCGAAATATCTAATTCCACGTATCTCAAGAGCGACAAACGGCTTAACAACCGTATTCTATATACAAATCTGAACAAAAACACTCTAACTCATTTTCCATAGACACAGAAATAAAGAAATGGGTTGTATTCTACGAAATCGTAATATAAAATTCGTAGAATTCATGCCATTTCTTTGTTTCTGCGTCAAAAGAAAATATATTTCAGTGTTTTTGTTCAAAATTATGTATAAAATGGAGGTGTTAAGCCCTTTTTCCGTGAAGTAAAGAGTTAAGTCCCTTGTTCCCGTAAGCCCCTTAAATGAATTTAAAAAACGAAATAAATAAGCATTAAATAATAAAAATATTATGATTAAAAATTGCGGCGGCGAGGGGGGTCGGGGGGGCTGCATACGGCCGCCGCTGAGACGCTTGGAATTTTACTTCGTCAGTATTATCATTTCCAGCATTCCAAAGTTGTCAAACGCTATTTCACGCCCAATAAAACTACGGCAAGAATAGCTAAAATGTGATTTCACTATCGTCGAGTTCCAAGACTCGAGAATTGAGTCCGTAAAACTCCATCGTATGGTTCAAGAGTGAAGTTTGCTACTTGCACATTCTATTTCCTCTTATAGGTTTGAAAGCGGCTAACTTCACTCTCCAATAAGACCATAAAATACATCGGGCGAACCGTTGAAATGTAAGAAAAATTTATAATAAATATATTCGCATCGAAATTATTCCCATTAAACGAGTTGATGAACGGGAAATTAGGATTTTTCCGAAAATTTCCAGACACTTGTCTGTGACCTGGAAATATTCTGCATCAACGATTTTGTACACACACGTACGCGGATACGCGTCTATGTGTTTGATGTAAAACAGACGTAAGTCAAACTGTACATGCACACTCGGCTCGGCCTTCAGTTCAGCAGCCAATGCTCAGCGCTGAAGCAAAAACTGTGTTATGTATTTGATTCTATCCAGATAAGTATGCGTATGATAATTTATGCACGTAACACATCCCAGGTAAGTGTAATTGACGTTGTGTTATGTTATGACAAAGTTTTTTTTTTTTGTCGCAGTTAAAGTTGGAATCACAAAAAGGATTAGAAGGCTATAGAATCAGTTATACCTAGAAGTTTGCTTCAATAAGATTGTCGGTAGAGTACATAAATAATATGGATTTAGCGTAGATAAGATGCAGGTATGTTACATTACATACGTAGAATACATGGTTATGTTGTGGTATCTTATGGCGAACGTTAAATTAGGTTAGGTTAGTGCGAATGTTATCTAATCAGGGTCGTTGCCGCGCGTAGAGGAGCAACGAATTGCGCGCCAAACAGGGAATCGAGGAAAATTAAAGGCACAACTCAGTACCGACAGTACCTTCGATAATGACGCGAGGGAAGCTGAACGGCAGTTGAGTCCGTTAATTTGGCAAGTGCTCTACAGACCTCAAGACGCAGGGACCGTCAAGTAATCGAAAACGGCGAATATGCGAGAGATTATCGCCTGGCGGCATCGCGTAAGGATTACAACGCAACGTCTTTAAAAGTCACCACCGGCGGATTTCTTGAATTATGGGACAAGGTAAAACGGATCTCACGACGTCGAATAAATTTCGTAAAAGCACGAGAAAACAGAGGAAAGTCTAATGATGAATATGCGAGAATAAACGCACATCGTCGCTTTCGGCTACCAAAGGTTTATAGTAAAAATGAATGATATGGAGAACGAAAATAACCTCACGTGTCATACCAGCGATATGTATTGTATATACCGCAATGTATACTTGAACATGTGCCTATAAAGTCGCCTAGCTGTATCTACCGTACACTAGAGTAGAAAATAAAGAAATTAGTCTTATTACTACTTGCAATTATTTATTAATAAACGTTTTTCGTGCCCGATACGTGACCGTTTTTAGCATTCTTAATTGCATTCTATCAATGCGGTTGATCAATCATTGTATATTCAAATGGCGACGATTTTTGTTCGCACAGTTTTCGATATCCGATCCTAATGCTGATTCCGATCTAGCTCAAGCGAGCAGGCGAGTCAGCAGGCGATCACTGTATAAAAACCTTAAAAAATGACATATGTAAACGCTTACAGCATAAAGATCACCGCTATTACGGATATAGACGAACGTGTGTGACAATTTTCAAAAATACACGCACGCACGCGCATTTGATTATTAACACATACATGCAGGCATACTTATTACTTACTTCAGGTAGATAGGTATGTTGCTGATTTGCGGTGCGCACTGTCCTCTTCTTTTCCACCCAGACTGACAATGAACCGTTGCTTAATTTTGTGTGGCCACACGGCGATCGAAAAACGTGCGCGCACGGATCTGACGCGAATTCTAGTATGTTGATTTTTATTTTTTCGGTTTTTATTTAGGGATCAAACCAAAGAGGACGACCAACGATTCGTCATGGTATTTTCTCTCTACCCTGTCCTCTGCCTCGCCGCACCTCGCTTAGCCGGACTTCTCACCCGGGCTCTCACGACACGATCTCCCAGCCTAGAGCAGAGAACGGGCAGAGAGTCAACTAACCTACTAGTCGACTAAGCGCTGACTTTCGTTCCGCCTTCGTCTCTCGACAGAAATTCGGGGGCCAATCAGAATTCGAGTCTGACGAGAAATTCCCTAAATTCTTGTATATTTCCTCTCTGATTGGTTCACTTAGCCCTAAATCAGCTGCCTTCGGTGAATTCTCGTTACTTTTTGACCAGATACACGATGCGGGAAATTTGAATTTCCGCTCAAGTTGTAAATACATATTCAAGGGTCACAAGTCGATGTAAAATTTCAAAAGTGAAGTACAATGCAGTTTTAAATACATGATATTTGAAGAATATTATATAATTATGAAATATTCATATTCTCGAATATCTCAAAGTAAAGAAAAAGTAAGATTCTCTGACTTTAGAGACGGTAAATGGATGTTATAAGGAGGCAAAAATAATTCAGACATTGAAAACATTTTATTCAGTCAGTAAGAAGCCTTCTACATAATAATTCATTTTCATATGTAAATCACACATCGTCGTGTAATTTACACAACAATATACATCATATTTCCACGTACCGCTTAGTTTTTTTTTCTGTTTTCATTTTTGTATTTGTTCGGATTAGTTAGTTTACGTTTATGTTATGCCGAAAATAAAATTATCCTAAAAACATAATCAATAATAGTACTCATAATATTATTTATCCATTATCATCGTCGTCCTCGTGTATATTTTATACTATTATTATTGTTGTTACTGTTATTATTACTAATTGTAGTCAATAAATGATTCCTATTTTGTTTCAACTTAGTTTTCACTGCAACAATGTTAAAATTTGTTACTTTTTTTTTTTTTGTATCGGTTTCTCCCGCTTTTCGTCAGAATTCGAAATAGAATCCATTCAGATCTCACATTGAGTATTTGACGTTACGATTGAAGAATTAGCAAAGTTGACACCGGATAAAATATTCTCTACCTCAACATAATTGTTTGTTTGTTTTAGTTTTTTCTACAATCGTTTTTTTCAAAGTTCAACTGCAATGTTCATGAAATCTCAAAAAGAATCTTTCGAATTCGCAGAGGTTTCAGTCTCAGGGCGCAAACGAGGTGCTAAAGTACAACATTGTATATCATATATCGTGATCTATAAGTAAAAATTTGCCAACTGTTCGCAGAGAGATCGTAATTTAATAATACCTTCAATAATTATTAATATGTATGTTATGTATGTATATGTTATAATGTATGTATAATATTATCAACTATAATTATAGGTTAGATAATGCGAGATAGAATATAGATGAAAAAGGCACTCGTTTTGTGTAGTAGAAACATAATCCAGGAACCAATATAACGTTGTGTTAACACAACGCTCCAAAACACAATCTCCCTACATTTTGCAACAGCTTTCCTCCGTCTTTTCATTCTTCCTCTCTCTTCCCTGTACTAAAGGTACTCGATTGATTACGTAAATGAATAAATTATTATCATTATCATCGTATAACCATCATCATCATCATCATCATCATTATTTATCATTATTAGTATTTTTTATATCAGTCTAAAAAATTATTACTATCATCTCCCTTTCATTATTCTTGTTCTTCTTCTTCTCAGAAGGACTGTATAGTGTATTTATCGATAAAATTAATACAATGTATACGCTGTATTCATTAATTCTCTCTGTTCTCATCTTCGTCGTCAGTATTGTGACATATTTTATTATAAAAGATCTCGCTTTCTGCAACAGAAGGTAATTTCAACTTTCTTTCAATGTTTTTGTTTTTCACACATGTATAATCGAAAAATTTGTACGTTAGCACAATGTTTGCTTCAAGATCGGGAGCGATTGATACGTAACTTAAACAGGCTTCAGAGAAGAAAGAAAACAATATTTGTTATTTCCTTGTGTTTTGCACATTAGCGTAATATATACTTACATTGATTATGTTTACATCGGAAATAATATTATTTCATGCTAAAATTGACTCAATTGCATCGACAGCATTTATGGATTTATAGTAAGTGCAAGTTTAGTGAAGGGGAAATAAAATCTTTGTAAAATAACACAGAAACGTGTACAGTGAAGACAAAAAAAAAACAAACTACAAACAAACAACCATTAAACCAAAGGATTGATTTTTTATCTCGATGTAAACATGACAATGTTCTTTTTGTTTTCTTTCCTCTTTTCTATTGACTTGAGGTAGTCGATTAAATAATAATAATAATAATATCATTTTTTGATTCTATTGTGTGCGGATATGTGTGTTTTGCTTTTGCTTTTCCTTCACTTTGCTACGTACATTTCTTGTGCCCAAAAACATTCGAATGTCCTCAAATGCGAGTCAGGAGAGAGCGATGCGATAAAAATGTTGTGGAAAATCTACAACCGATTTCCTCAGAGAGAAGAAGAAATCAATTTTGTCGCTTGTCCTTCTCTCCCGAAATACAGCAAGGAACAGTGATACCGAACATTTTCTGTTTCATACAAGTTTTACCAAGCATTTGTAAATAATGCAAAGGCAAATGCGCTATTTTGTTAAGTATCATTATATCATTAGTTTTATCATTATTATTATTATTTAGTTATAGTATTATTTTTAAAATCTTCCTCGTATTCTTTTCTTTCTTGGTTGTTTTTTACTTTTTCCCCATCAAACTGTTATTTTTTTTCTTCATTTTCTCTCTTCATGTTTTTTATACTCATGAATAATTCATCGGTTATCACATTTTTTTTCTTCTTCAATTTATTCATGTAATTCTTTATTTACTTTTTATTTTACTTCACTTTAATTTTATTCATCTTGTTCTTTATTTATTTAACTTTTTCACCTTGTTTTCACAGATTTGAAGATAGGGAGGAGTGTTTTTGAAAAATTAAAAGCAAAAAACCAACCAACGCCGTCTAATTTTTTCAACTATCCCCGGAACGCGACTCAGCAATTGAACACTTCTGTAAAAAATATAATTTCTATGGATGGTTGATGAGCGAGTACCGGGTCAGCGATCATATACACATTTCTATATGTATATATACATATATACATGTATATATTGACAGTAATGATTTTAAATTACGAAACTAGTTACGCAATAATTATTTTTGTTTTCATTCTATACCGCTCACCAATATGACGCAAATTGACTATTAATTCGTCCAAAACGAAACAAAAAGAAAATGATAAAAAACTTACCTAAACGTTTATCGACCAAAAACGTGTCCTACAAAAACTGAGATTAGTATTGACATATTTTCTCCATGATATCAATTGGTTATTCAACATACGGTTTGAGCTCCAATTAATTAGCCATTTGGAACAAACGGTGAGCAGGTATCAGCATCTCGGTTATTTAAAATCATACTATTCGTTTTTTTTCAGCTGTTAGACGTCGTAATTGGCTTTTCCATTCACCCCAGTGATTCAGAAATTTAAACTCAACGGCCATAATTATTATTAAACCTAAGTAGTACTTCTTCGGACACGTTAACATCAATTTTGAATTTTGTCACATACACATTACTTTTAATTAATTAATGATTTTTTTTTCCTTACTTTTCTCCTTTTTTTTCATTTCTTCTTTATAATATAAATACCATAATACTATATGATTTAGAAATCAAGTCGATACTTGAAAGGAAAGAATCAATCGAGAGACTCCTTCTCTTTTTTCTTGCTTTCTCCGAGTAGACATTGTTACTTTCTGTAGATTTTTTTTTTTTTTTTTTTTGCTCCTTTCCAAACATATTGACATCCTCTCTTACTACAATTGTAGCAACGAATAAGAAAAGAGATCAAAAAAATATAATAGTGATATTAGAAAAAACTCGCAACAAACACGTTAACACAATAATTATGTATAATTATAACTAATGATAATAATAATTGTACACCGCGAGAACGAAAAAACTTAACGATAAGAATATACATAATAATAATAATAATAATAATAATAATAGTAATAAATACCTAAATAAAAACACAATAATTAATTAGACAAATATCGCCAAAAACTTCAACATATTTTTTTTTTTCTTTGCTTGGAAAAATGCGAACAAAATATATTTAATTGCTAATCAACGAGATAAAAAATTGATGTTAGATGAAAACAGTATTCGATCTTTTAACGCTATATAGCTGAGATCTGTATGCTCAAAGGAATTTGATCAATCTAGGGTGGCAAAAAAAGCACACAACGAAGAAATTAAACAGCGAGAGGAAAAAAATTCCTCGAGTTTTCTTTTAGAGACTTTGATATTGCATTAAATAAAATTTTAACATCCGTTGTATTTTTGTTGGCATTGTTTGGGTTCATATTGCATGATTTTTATCAACGACAATTTAGATCTCTGTAAAATATCATAAGTACTCAACTAATATTTAGCTGGTTTAATGTTGTTGGTCCACCTCCTGCGTAAAAAATCGATCGATTAACGATCAAATGGAGTCAGTATACGTTTACATATACTTTTTCTTCTTTTTTTGCAATTTATGAATTGTTTCGTTCTCTTTTTCCCATTCTGTCTGAGAGAGAAAGCTTTAATATTTGTTATTCAATCATGTTTTTTTTTTTCTTTTTGTTAATTTATAGTTAATGTCATATAGTGACAGAATTATTCGATTCGTTATTGTTCGATGTATTGTAATTACGGATTAAAAAAAAAAAAAAAATCTAGGACAAGAAAAAATACGTGGAAAATAAGATTTGGCAAAAATGTCAGCAAATAAAAAATTACAATCAAAGATTTTAGCCTTCTCTCTCTGTTCATCTTTCATTCTCCTTCTCATTTTCCCTCCTTATCCCTCTTTCAGAATCACTTTCTTAACAATTAGAACCGATAGTAATATTATTAATGACATTACTACATTAATTAATTACTTAAATAATAAGTAATCGATAATAATAATAATAAATTAAAAAACCATACCAAAATAAAAACAGAGGTATACACATATTATATATATGTATACGAGGGTGGTTCTTATTTTGGTCATGTCGGAATTTCTTCGTGCTCGCCCCCCAAATCTAATCAACATATACAGAAAAAACTGGCTAAATTCCTGAATTTACCGATAACTCCAACACGCCTCGCCAAGCAGTCAAATTTGTTATATGAAAAAATACATGAAACTATTAATTACTTTGAAACAACATATTCTTAAAAAAAAATTCTATTACATATGACTATTCTGTAGGGAATTTAATGCTCTACAAAAAAGATCTCTTATAAAATTTTCTTAGATCTAATATTTATCACGCTATCAGTGGAGAACTGTCTTCATTTGTTAAAATATATAGTTTTAAAGTAATAACCAGTTTTCTTGACAAATTTTCAAACGCATCCATTTTTCGATAAAAAAAAATTCGATAGCTTGGCGGGGCGTGTTACAGTTATTGAACAAATTTGGGGACTTAGCCAGATTGTTTCTATATATATTGATTACTTTTGGTGGGTAAACGCGAAGAAATTTCAATACGACCAAATTAAGAAACACTTTAAAATATATACATATATAGTATATATATATGTACGAATACACGACGTTATCGATATTAATTAATTTGATCACGTATAAATAATAAGTGATTAAATTGTAGATTTGAGTATCTCGTTGGGTCATTTTCAGTGAAATACGGATATTTCATCGATTTTCTTTTTTCTTTACAATGATAAACTATTAATTAACCAGTGCGCATTTTATTCAACTCGTTGGATTATCTGAGTAAATTTCATGTATAGTTTATTTTATTTTCATTATTATTAATTATTATTATTATTACTGTTACGTTTTTCTTCTTCTTTCATTTAAAATGTTTACTTTATGTTTATTTCAATAGTTACCGCTGTATGATCCTCGGCTTTGTGGGTTTGGCTTGCTTGTTTTGTGTGTGCGTGTTGTGTGTGTGTGTGGGTGTGTGTGTATGTGTGTGTGTGTGCGTGCGCGCGCGTGTTTCTTTCAAGGTTTTCAAATTAATGCTTTTTTTTTTTGAAACCTGGAAAAAAGAAATGTACAAATTTAATCTCAAAGATCGAACGACGATTTTCTTATGCTTGCGAAATTCAGACAGACAGACAGAGAGAGAGAAATATTGTCTACCTTCAAAAATTCAATAAATTAGCGCAGAGATAATTACTTTTTTTGGCTTTTCCTTTGGGGACTTTCCTCTTCTTTCCGGTCTTTACAACGGACGAAGGTCCACCGAAGGAAGTGATCTCGTCACCCAAACTTCCAAGCGTAGTAACCTGCCGACGACGGTGTCTCTCTTGTTTAGTGACGGGAAGACGAGTCATGTAGTTCTCCTCGTACTCCATTTTACGCTTGTTCTCGAACCCAAGACTTGCCTGCTTCTCTCCAAGGTTCTGCGAGTCCTCTGCAGGCGCGTCCAGATATTCCTCTCTCAGCTCTCTAAGAACCGCTCCTGACACAGCACGCCTTTTTGCTCTTATATCTGCTTTACGCTGCCTCTCTGTATTTGTTTCATCTCCATCTAAACAGCCAGAATTAAGATTAGTACTTTCGAAATGTTTTTGTCTGCGGAAAGAAGACGTTAGATGTCACTTGAGATAAGATGGCGAAAAAAAGGAATAGAAATATCGAAGAAAAATCAGAGTTGTTTTTCCTATTTCTTACCGTAATGAACGGCAGCCAATCTGGGCGGTACATAAATGCCGGACTTCTTGATTTGAGTTTTAGTGATCTCCTTTTCCTCGCCGTCTTCGCTATCCGGGTCCAAATCGGAGGCCTCAATTTTTCCAACGAGAGCGTCAGGATTTGCCCTGAAGTTGGCTGGATCATCTCCGCTGGCAGCACCAGTCACAGCAGTTTTAACGAGCTTGTCTATCTGGTACTTAAGTTTATGATCAATGGGTCGAATTTTCTCAAGGACGGTCCTTATCTCAACGAGACGGTCTATTGATGGATCGCCCTCGATCTTTTCTCCCGAGCATTTCCTCAGGACGACATAGGTCAGGTTTATGAGATAGGAGAGAAGCATGTGATACTTCATCTCCAGGAAACTTAGACCCTTGTCCGTCGATATTTCTCCACTTTTTACCCTTGCCAGCATGTTGTCCACAAGCTGATTCACCTGTGTTACATTGGCGTTCATTTCGCCTAAAAGACGGAACGCCTGTGGCAAATCACACTGCTCCATTTCATCGATTGCCTGATGATTATAAGAGAATTATGTCTTAATTTCTTGGCTTGGAAATTCAACAGATTGGGCTTTTATATCGTTTTCATACAGTCAGATTAGGGGAGGGAAAAATGTAAACGTGTATCAAGAACCTACTTACTTTGGAAAAATTTCAAAATAAATTGATAACTAAGATCGTGCTACAGCAGATTTTTCAGTATCAAAAACCAATATTCAACTTTTCTCAGATTTTATTTTAACGGTAATAATTGAACTTTTTGATAGATAAAAATTCAAATCACTTTTAATATCTAAATAGAAATTTGTGTCGCTAACTACAATTGAATGAGGGAAAGACACAAAGCACCGTTTCTTCGAAAAAAGAAAACTATGTTCGATTGTGGAAAATACTTGGAAATTATGAGAGTTGGGAGATTTTAGGAATGAGGATGGGAAAGCATGGAACAATTAGCTCAATGACAGAATATGTGAAGACAGAAACAAAAAAGAAAAATGATTCTTTTTCTTTTCCCATATACCTTATAAAACTATGACACAACAACAAAACATGTGCATTACAAGTACAATAACAAAAATTATCTAAGCTTGTATACCAAGTGTAAAATGAGAAATTTGAGTTGTGGGATACAATATAAAAGCAATTCAGCTTCTCTGATTAATGCAGTGTAATAATAATAATATTCCGTACTTTAAAACACACACGCATGCATGCATTAGCATTACTTTGTGAGAACACAAGAATATTATTTATAACAATTATAATACAGATTGAGATCTAGTTAACATTGATTGTGGGCGTGTAAGAAATTGGTACTAACAAAAATTAAATAAAAAAAAAAAAAAACGATAAAAAAGAAAATAACCTAGTTCGTTTCGTAGTACTTGTAGCAATATTCGATTATTTACGTATGTATACTTTTTCAGCTCGTTATCGCAGTCGCAGTTAAAAAGCAGCAGATATATGTATAATAATGATAACAATATTATTGGGTTTTCGTGTTATGTTTTCTTCTTTCTTTTTGTTTGTTACTTTTCTTTCGTTTCACAGAAACAACCCTTCGCAAAGTATTATAAAATTGAAATAATCTGCCATCTTCCTGCGTATAATGTGTATCTGTATTTACTATAATGGATGGCTACTGTGGATGACAGAGTAGATACCCGGCAACCGAGAAAAGAGAGTGATTCGGGACGAATTGCAGTCAACGAAGAACCGAGGGTGCCGGAGATGATCGAGGAAGCGAGATGGAGAAAGAAACGAGGCAACGCGCTAACGATAAAGAAAGAGCGAAATGAAAGATAAAAGAAACATGAGGGAAAAAAATTCAGGTACGCGCAGCGCACAGCGCAGAGAAAAACACAAACACAATCACCGGCACATGGATGCCAACTATACCACCGCGAAATACTTTACGACGTTGTAAGGGTAAAAAGAAAAAGTGAAAAATGAACGAATATGCATCGGTTCTTTTATCGTTATTTAATGATTGTTCTGATACTATTTATACAGTCAACACGGTCCTCTTACCTGCACCATTGTTATTCAATCAAAATAAACTCAACAAACACATATCTAATCGAACAAAACTTGTAATTAAAGCCCCCCACGTGGGACGATATTTTCCTTTTTCGAGGGATATATTTCGTCTTTTTTCTCCCCCCCCTCCCCCCCCCCTCTTCACGCTGGGATTGCGAATCCCGTTACAAATTGGCCAACCGTATGGCGTCAAAAAGTCTAGTCAAGATGAAGACTGATCTAGTTCCGTTTATTTCGCACCCACGTCGACCTTTTATATCTTATTTCGGAAGAAGTAGAAAATATGTGAAACTATTTTTCGCTACTTTTCAAGTCATCAAAGAACATAGCTGCGGCATTCATTTTATAATTAAGTGTGACCCGAAGTTAGCTACTAGTGCTCAAAATTATCCAAGCCGAGATATTTATAGTAATCTCTGGTGATATGCTTGTAAGGCATGGTGGAAGAATTATTATGTTGGTATGATTATATAGACGAATAACCACACCATTTTGTGTTTTCAGCAGGAAAGAAGTGCGCTCAGTGCGGTTGAATCTTGTACTAAACTTCTGTCTAAGAACAATATCTGATAGTAGACAACCACCAGACGATATCGCATTTATTGGGCGCTGCCGATCACCCTCGTGCACGGTCTGATGTCGCTGATGCTACAGGAAATATTCCCTGGGTTGACTGCAATTTTAATCGTTATTACGATAAATTGCCGAAAGATGGCGCAAGGCGCGTTAAAAGATTCGTCAAATATTTATTCCATCAATCTCGCCAGTCTAGCATCGAAAGTCGAATAGCGGCTACGTTCAGACGACTGTTATGGTTCTGCTGCAATTTTGACGTGTGAACGAGTGGGGTATCGCGATTAAAAGTCAGGTAGGGTCGGCGTGGCGCGCCTTTGGCCAAACACTAACGTCAAATAATGGTGAGTAAAATAATGAAAATATTCAACAACGATGCATCTTAACGCTGAACATGTGCAGCGATATTCGAGCGCTCAATTTCTTTCTGATACCCGGATTCTCGAATTTCCGTCGAATCTTCTTCATCTCCTCGCGGTTTAAGCGTTTCTTACACGTCCTCATCGCCTCCTTTCTCAAACATTAGCGGTTCTTACACCCCAAACATCATTCATCGTCCAAAATCCCACGTCACGTCATCGTCGACGGTTCAAACCGCGTTTCGATCTCTCTTCCTCTAAGCTTATTTTTTCCACGTATTTCACGCACTTCTGGTAACGCAAGCTATCAGCCACTAGACTGACTAACACAGCTAATGAATAAAAGCTGTGCAAACATTTAGAGACAACTTGGCACTTTTTGTCAATTCAACGCTTCACACCTTTTTATTAGTAAATATTGCACCAACTTTATCTAGATCCAATAATCCAAAATTGTGATCCCATGACGCTCAATTTCATCCGCGTCACCGAATCTTGTAACATGCTTCGATTCGTTTTCACTTTTTTTGTGTTTTCAGAAAAGGTTAAAATGGTGGTCGATCTGGCTTTTCGTCTTGCTTCTCCAAGCAGATGCTTTTTATGTACCAGGAGTTGCACCGGTGGAGTTCACGGCTGGTCAGAAAATCGACGTCAAGGCTGTCAAAATGACGAGTACCAGAACTCAGTTGCCATACGGCTACTATTCGTTGGACTTCTGCAATCCAAAAGGCGGCGCTCTCATCTATAAGTCCGAAAACTTGGGCGAGATACTCAGGGGCGACAGGTGACATGATATATTATTACCCTGAGAGGCGTTCTGCTTCTGTAAATGACTTATGCATGATATATCCAAACTCTGCTGGAAAAATCCTTTACTAGAATATAGAAATCAGGCAACAAGCCAGGGATTGTATTTAATTTATCAATTAATTCATAGCAATCAATGTCATTTTATTATTCCATTTAATATTCTGACAAAATTGCGATCAAGCGTTTATCGAACCAAATATTAGCTTTTCAAACCCACGCAAGTATTTTTCTGTTCAGAAAAGAGCAGTTTTTGGTTTTTGCTTGTACTATTGGTTATTTTCAAGTTTCAACAGCATCTTTGCTACTAAAAATCTTCATCTTTCCTGTATTTTTTTTTTTCATACCCAATTCAAAAGCCCTTTTCTTTGTTCAAAGAATTGTCAACACACCTTACGAAGTTGAGATGAATGTTCCTGTTCATTGTCGACTTCTGTGTCACACGCCGAATGAAAAGATGACTTGGAGCAAGGAAAAATCTGAGCTAGCAATAGAGCGAATTCAGCACGAGTACTATGTACATCTGTGAGTACATTTTATGACCATTCCAGTGATCCGTGTTGAAAAATCTATGAAATCATTTTCTCAAGAATTTTATGTCAACGTTTCTCTTCATTCTGTTGCCCTTCCTGATTTCAGACTGATAGACAATCTGCCTGCGGCAACTAAACAGCAACATCCAGAGACCAACGACTTCACAGTACAACCCGGATACAGATTAGGTGGAATTAAAAATGGCCAAGCGTACATCAACAATTACCTGAAGCTGATTCTCAGCTATCACAAACACGGAGAGTAAGTTGATCTTTATTGAAAAATATTTCAAATGTTACTAATTCCAGCTAGTATCTTGTAACAAAACACTTTTAAGTCGAAAATCAAATTATAATCAAATTCGAAACTTGTGGGTAAAAATGTAAGTCAGATTTATGAATCGTTCCTTTTTTTTTCAAACAGAAACCAGTACAGAGTTGTTGGTTTTGAAGTGGAGGCAAGTTCTGTTGATACCAATCAGATCGAATTTACTGACAAGAATGAATGCATCATCCCTGATAATCCCAAGCCACTTTTCATCAACCCCGAAGGCACCAAACTCCAATTTTTCTACTCTGTCGTGTGGAAAGAGTCCGCTGTCAGTTGGGCGAGCAGATGGGACGTGTATCTTGGCATGAGCGACGTCCAGATCCACTGGTTCTCTATAATAAACTCGTTGGTTGTGGTCTTCTTTCTATCTGGTAAGAAATTGAGTCTTTGCTAATTACTGTTTCCGTTAAATCGACGTTGTGGTAAACATTTGTCGTTCCTCCACGAAATTTGCGATTGTCTGAAAAACTGGGTGAATTTCGGGAATTTATGTACCTACAACCAATTCAATTTAATCGGGGTTTGTTTCATGTCAAAGTATATCGATCGGGCTTTGGTTGTTTTTTTTTTTTTTCATCAGAATCGATTGACAAAGCAAGTAGACAAAACAATTTCTCATTCGATTTGCTTCGAATTTGAAAACAGTATTCTTGGATAGATAGTACCTACATCTTTCTCCCTAGAATCGAAATTTACCATTCCAAATTTTCTCAGCCAATACAGTGTAGTTTTCACCATTTTTTTTGACGATTTTAATTTTGTAAACACATGAGCGATAGCGAAAATATCGAAATCTTATTTATTCCAGGAATACTGACTATGATAATGGTGAGAACACTCAGACGGGACATAGCAAAGTATAACGCAGGCGAAAGTGACAGTTTAAGCGGTCTTGATGAAGCGATAGAAGAAACTGGGTGGAAACTTGTTCACGGCGACGTTTTTCGACCACCGACAAACTCTCGACTCTTCGCTGCTGTCATTGGTAGTGGAATTCAGATTTTCTTCATGGCGCTTATCACTATATGTAAGTCATTCTTTCAGTTTATTTGTATAATAGAGACGTAGATACAGAGAAAAAAGGTTTTGGAGTAGCATCCAAAGTTCAATGAATCAAGATGGCATAGGAAAATTCTCTCATAATATCATTTCAAAATTTGCAGCAAACTATTTAAAGTAAGTTTTAGACACTTGCCGATTATTAGTTTTCAGTCTTCTAGACCGTTTTCACATTTTTTTTTTTTTTCACTATTTCAACCTGTTATCCGGTTTATTCATCCAATTTCTAGGGCTTTCAGATCTGTTTGGGTTTCTTTGGATGGTATTTTTATCAGTTAATTCTATAATAGTTTGTCCATATTATTCGGATGACTTTTTCGTTTTTTTCTTTTTAAACTGTTGATTCCAATTATTCACGACAATTCTTCATAGTTTTTGCAATGCTGGGTATGTTGTCACCTGCGAGTAGAGGAGCCCTTGGCACCTGCGCTATATTCCTTTACGTGTTCTCCGGGCTTGTCGCCGGTTACTTTTCGGCGCGTCTCTACAAAACGATGCGAGGCAGAGAATGGAAGAAGGCTGCGTTACTGGTGAGTGATTCTCTTTCTCGGTTGTTTCAATATTTGTTAACCTTTTCCTCGTCGCCATCTGTGCAATAAATAATTTAAAATTTTCACTTTTCAGACCGCCATGCTTTATCCGGGGATAGTTTTCACCACTTGTTTCTTCCTGAATTTCTTCATTTGGGGAAAGAAGAGTTCAGGCGCTGTTCCTTTCACCACTATGTTGTCCCTGCTTTGCCTCTGGTTTGGCATTTCTCTGCCTCTCGTTTACCTCGGTTACTTCTTCGGATATAGAAAACAGCCCTTTGCTCATCCCGTTAGGACGAATCAGATTCCCAGACAGGTTCCTGATCAGTTGTGGTACATGAATCCAATTCTATGGTTGGTATTCGTTTTTTCATCCATTTATAATGAAGTTTGAATATAAAATTTCTCGCCGATTTCTCTTCTGACCGATGTAAAAGTGTTTGTGAGAAACGATCCTATTTTTTCTTGGAACATCGATTCGATTTCATATCTTTTGTAAAATGATTGCCCCAATGTTGGGAAGTGCACTCCCGTCAGCCAGGATTGATAAATTATCTTTCTAATTAATAACAAATAGTTTATAAAATATAACCCCAACGGCCGTCTCGCTGTGAAATAAATAAAGTCAAAATCTGTAGAATATGTATTCAGCTGTAGCTGCTTAGAGCAAACTTTTTGGCAATAGTTCGATCGTTATTAAAAAATTCCTGATCGATTTGATGTATCGAGAAACAATTAGACTGCTTATGGTATAGTATGTTGTGTGATAAGGGACGAAAGTTAGCGATTATGACATCATTTTTTTCTGAAACACCCTAGTATACATGGATTGCAAAAAGAAACTAGTGTAGGTGACCCTTGATAAAAACCTAACCAGTGCTTCTTTTCTCTTCACTTTCCAGTACACTGATGGCTGGGATTCTGCCGTTTGGGGCAGTTTTCATTGAGCTGTTTTTCATCCTGACAGCGCTGTGGGAAAACCAGTTTTACTACCTATTTGGTTTTCTCTTTCTCGTCTTCTGCATACTCGTCATATCCTGCTCGCAAATATCCATTGTTATGGTCTATTTCCAACTTTGCGGAGAAGTAAGTAAATCGATTTATTATGTTGGAAAAGAATGGAGACAATATCGACAAGTTTTCAATCAGTATAACAACATAACAAAAAGACCAATAACAAAGAAGTTCATTGAGTTAGTACATCCATTGTCAAAGTATACATCTTTTTTTTTGTTTCAAATTTAATTGCTATTCTTATGCTTCATTCGTAACTTTTTTGCTCAATTCCTTCATCCGAAATTTCTGATGTTGCCAGCTTTTCAATAAGTTAGCAACATCACAGTGTTTAATGGAGAACTAGTGTCGATAGAAAAAAAAGACAACACCATATTTTTAGCCTTTTATTTGCTCAAGTAATCCAACGATCCTAATTTGTTTTACGAGAAAAGAGATGACCAACCGAAAATCGAGTATCGTCATATGACAGCCTGACCTGTATTTCGGTCCTTGGAATTGACCACACACAGATGCCGCGAGGGCGATTTTTTAGGTCATCGACGAGCCTGAAAAATCCATCCTTGGTATGGAGATGGTAAAAAAAAATATGGCGTTGTCTTTTTTTTTATCAGTACCAGTTCTTCATTTATTGCTGTGGTGCTGCCAACTTTGCTGAAAGCTAACAGGAACACAAATTTCGGCAGAAGGAGTTAAAAAAAAATAGCAATTAAAGAGCAATTACAGCTTAAAATATTTTGGATGTGGGTGTGCTAATTTATGGACTTAGAACATAGAGTAAACCCATCAAGTAAATACCGACAAATCGGACCGATAAAAAAATTATTGTTACAATGATTTTTATTTATTTTCAGGACTACAGATGGTGGTGGAGAAGTTTTATAGTGAGTGGCGGATCAGCCATATATGTATTGGCTTACTCGATATTCTACTTTGTGACAAAGTTGGAAATAACCGAATTAGTGCCAACGTTGATGTACTTCAGTTACACAGGTCTGATGGTACTGACATTCTGGCTTTTGACCGGAACCATCGGATTCTTCGCGGCTTACGCGTTTATTGGGAAAATTTACGCTGCCGTGAAGATAGACTAGTCAGTGATAAAAATAATAGTAATAATATTATAATATTAAGACAAACGTTAAAGAAAAAAAAAAGAAAAACCAGAAAGACAAGAACTGAGAGGAAAAATAAACAAACCAGTAAAAACCCCAGACGAGTTCGTTGGATCTTAAATAAATTCTTCTCACGATATAATATGTATATTGTATATCTTTGCGTTCGAAGCAAAAAAAAAAAACAAATACAAAAAAATACGCAGAATTACAAAATTTCAGGACTGTGGTGTGAAATTCACCGGATATTGATTTTCAAAATATCTAATATGAAATCGCTAAATCATCCTGCATCTAGAATTTTTTCACAGTGATGACAACACTTTCGACGTTTAGTCAATGACAAGGCTGCGGAAAGCATTTTGTCCAAATCGAATCTCGTCGAATTTACTTATTACCCCTCTAAATAATAGTAATAATAATGACAAGAAAAAAAATTAATTTCGTATGATTTTCATTAATATACAGGAGGTATGTAGTATTTAAAATAATGTTGACCAGGATCAATATCGTCACTCTTTTGTTTTCAAGGTGAGCGATGGAAAGAAAAGGAAATAAAGAGAAAAGAAAACAACATTTAAATAGCTGAAGAAATAAAAATCTGAATGTCATATGGAAATGAAAAAATGACGAAGCGTACATTGAACGTGACGACTGAAAACGACGCTAGAAGCTGTCTCGGTTGTATATAAAAAAAGGAGAAAAAAAAAACAAAAAAAAAAACAGGAAAAGAAATAAAAATTTTATATATAATAGGTAGAAATGGAAGTTATTATAAGATTCTGAGACAATCGTTACGTCGATTGATTTCGATCGTTAATCATCAACGTCGTCGAGGAAAGAGTAAAAAATAAAAATGTATATTCAGACCACAAAAGAGTTTCCTCTTAATTATCACTATCATTAGGATAAATAATGATAATCGTAATAATAATAATAGTAACGATAATATTGAGCTTGCAATATGTACATCTCTGTTGCTGTTTATTAGTATCGTCTTCATATATATCATACATTTCATTCAAATCCATTTGATATGATCGATTTTTTAATACGAAAAAGAAAACAAAACATACCATAACTGGGGTAAGAATGTGAACGGCGGGTAAGTCAGTCTAGCATATGATATGTGTGTGTTTGTGATTTCGTACGTGCAGTTACATGAATTCGTTTTACGGATGAAGTTTCACCAGACGACGGTAATTAAATCCTCTTCTAGCTTTGAGCAAGAGGTAAAGGAATACTAGAATAGAACCGATTATATATATTCCTGTGACCGTCGTTTCGACAGGCATGTAACACTTTGATACCGAGTAATTGTTCGGCGTGAATACACCCTGAAAAAAAAAAAAAACAACGAAAAATATGGTTTGATGTTAGTTCTACTTTTTTTCATACCTCGGTACGATAAGAAAATTTTTTACTATGTCATTGCAGCTTTGCAGTTATTATTTAAATACTTACGAGTAAAAACGACGGATTGTTTTTGTTGCGCCAACTGAAAGACGGAACGGTGAATTCGAGGATATTTTCTCGGTGAATTCGCCTGCAGCCATGATGCGTGTGACCATTGACTATAAGTCTCGGTTCCATTATGTCTAAAAGCTGACAAAGAAACAATCGATCAGCTCTGTTTAGGTTCATTAAATCATCAAGCGTGAAATCTGATGTGATAATTACTCGTCGACTAAATATCAGCGTTTTTTCTGCCGATGTTTTCATTATTATCACCTTGAGAAAGTTGTTTGGTTAAAAATCGATACATTTTTGTTAATTTTATTACTAAATATAATGAATTGATAAATAATCAACATAAGATTATGTTGTTATAAAATTCTTTACAACGTATGAATATTTAACCAAAACAACCTCCTTGAAGTTCAATCACGCAACATTGGTGATTTTTTCTTCTTTCTTCAATTTTTGTGAACGAGCATCACGAAAAATATAATGCCTTACGAACTTGTTCAGACGCTTCTTTCGACAGGCATTCCCAACGTTCCCGAAATTTTTCGCTCTTTATATTGGCTGGAGCTTCGTCAACCTCGTGGCAAATTTCATCAGATTCACGGTACATAGGATAGTGCTGAAAATACATTTGATGTAAAGATTATTTATTCGCTCCTTTGAATATGAAACTTCAAAAAGCATTTGGCTCCCGAAAAATAGCCAGAAAATTTTCTTTTGGCTCTAATAAACAAAAAAATATGATCTTTCACGACGAAGCAAATTGAAACGAAAAGAAAAAGAAAAACATAACGAATCTGTTATCCCTTTTGCACAAAACTTGCAAAACCTCTGGTTAAAGGCGTTTATTAATAATTTTGCCCCTTCTTTCAATTTTTACGTCAAAAAAAAAAAGAAAAAAAAATAAAGAAACCAAAAACCCGATTGTAAACGTGGTTTTGTAAATCTCACCTGCAAAAGTATCGGCTTGCTGTACTGCTTCAGAATGTCTTTACTTTTGCAGCTGCTTCCGATACCTTTTGTGCATTTTAATTGCTCTGAAAGCGAAAGAGAAAAGGGATGAGTTTCACATTTCTTTGATCTTAATTTTAACTGCAACGCAAGTTGAAACTTGCGGTTACCGACAAAAAATCAAACAAACTTACTGGCAATTCTGTTTAGCGCCATTTCTGTAGGCTTGCAAAGGAAGCATCCGTCTCCTTCCAACGCCATACTGTTCATTAGAACGAAATGATTTCCCCTCACACTAACTCGCTTAACACTCGGCGCGTTCATCGCGTTAACGAACCTTTGATTTAAGTAAGGGATGATTTCTATATTATAAAATTTTTACAATATTAGCTTTATATATACTTGATTAAAAAGTGTTAAATGTCTTTGAGACTACTGTAATTTTTATTAGCTTCTTTTTTGAAAAAACTTATAAAATATAAGGATGTTCTTTGCAAACCCATATTATAGCTATAAATTGGAATTTGTAAGAAGAGAAGACAAGAAAATAAACTGCTCTAACTTTAAGGATGTCAGTTGCCCAAAAATTGACACTTTTTGTCGATTTTGTTACAAGAAACTATTGTGTAATAATATTAATAAGAAATGGATACTGATTTTTAACTAATCAACCTCCTCGATAAGGAGTAATATTTTTATAGGCAAACTGAAGCAAAATAAAATTGAAAAATGCAATCAAATCGAAGCCATGCCATGACTGATAGTTCAAATACTGCGCCACTCAAATTCAACGTACTGTAATGAAAGCCCATGTCGTGGTTCCCAGCAACGACATATAGCTGTGTATTTTGCGGAATGTAGAATAGGGAATTGAATCTAGCGACGTAACGATCAAATTCGGCACTGCTGCACCAAAGTCCCTCGTCAAATATGTCCCCTGAAATTTATTTCCCATTTTTATCACTCTTTCTTGCATTTCACATATGAAATTAAAACTTTCCGTCAATTTACAAATTGTCTTCTTACAAACCTAGTATGAAAACCAATTCCGGCTTGTGAATAGTCATCGCTGTCTGAAATGCTCTGTACATTTGCCATTCCCTGTAAAGAAACAAAGAAAAGGGATTACCATAATTATTCTGCCCAATGTATTTTTGAATTGCTATCGAAGTCAAAACTTTGCAATTTTATCATTCGAAGTTTTACCATTTATTACTCAATCAACAGTCAAAGCTAAAGATGAAAGAGTCAAAGAAAGAGATATAAAACACACTATGCATGAAATACCTTCGTGTAATCTTTGATGAGAAAATGAAATGGACACAGCGCATACAGAATACGACAGAGACGATAAGAAAGGCAATCACAGCGATTGTGAATACAAGACCGATGGCTGGAATAAAAATAATGCAACAATTATACTACGCACTAACGATAGAATACAGAATAACGGTACAGGGAAGTGCATATGACAAAGAGGACGAACCATTCGAAACGATGCAAAATATCATCCTTGGATAAGAGTGCACAAATCACGAGACTGTTCGAATGACCAGCTCTATTGAGCAGCAAATACATACCTAACAAACATCAGGATGCGACTCAAAAGGAATCCCTGTAAAGTCGTACAAAGAACAATACAGCATGAATACAGAATATGAGCGAGGGAACACAGAAATCTCAAACATGGCAGGAAGAATGTATGATCAAATATCTGAACGTGTACGTAACAAATCCATAGATTTATCTAACAAAAAACATTATGAGATGGATAATTCAGCAAGCAACAAATTATTGCAATACAATCATGAATAAATAGACGCGAAGAGGATGAAAAACCAAAATCAGCCACACAGAGAAGAATTATAAGTGAGAGAGGGAAATAAAAACACAATCAGACTACACTGAAGGACCAACAAAAATATATGAGAGATTCAAAATATCAAGCATACACTTGCCATACACAAGCATGTATGTAAATGCTCATGTGGAAAGAATAAACCACATCGATAGTACAACATGAATCAGTAATGAATGTAAGACATGGCAACGATAATAACAGACATGAACAAAGAAATAAACACACTCGCATTACAAATGAAACATCAAGCAAATGTATACAAAAACGATGTAACAATAAAAGACGCTGTTGGAAATATTGAAACTGGTATATTTTGGCTCTCCCTGCATCGATTGTATTGATACAGGGCTTAAATGAAAGCTCGTAAAATCTAGAACCGTGCAAAACTTTCCAAATGTCAGATTTCAACGTGAGAGAAGAGGTATATGTGATAATATTCTCGCCGCCAGGGCCCAGGAAGTAAAAGAGTAGTAGAGAACTCAAGCCTATGTGCCAGCTAAAATTATGCCCGTTATTGATGCAGAGTTAGTAGTACCGATTCTTTCTAAATATGTAAACCAGGCAGCTGTCAACACCTGGTCAGCACCTCATAATCGTAATATTTCAACGACCAAAGAATACGGATGCAACGAATGGCCAACATCGGTATTACGAACTCTGCGCTGAAATCTGCTCTCACATTTTAATCCGGAGTTTTATTTCCTCTCTTACTTCCTGGGAAGGCCAGAGGCGTCTTAGTGCGGTAAAAAATTGTGCGTCGGCTCGCGCATGTTCAAATTTTTTTTTAGCGAACTTGGCGTGATGGGTGTCCGCCAATCTTTATTATTATTTTTTTGACTGTAATCACATTGACTTCGATATGAGTGCTATTAATTACAATTAAAAAAATTATTTGTTAGATTGCAAAAATTTTTATGATGTGATTACAGTGATTTCAAGATGACTAAAGTAAGGAGTGACACAATGATTGCTTTAGTGCCCAACCCCTTAGATTTATGCGGATTTGATAGTTCAGTGATTTTATTGTCGTTGTTTTGGAAAAAAATTTCAACATATTTGAATTTGGCACTTGGCTGAAATTCTTATTAGGATTATTACTATCAATTCAGGATAAATATAAGTTTATTAATTTCATTAGTATTTTTAAATCTTTTATTTTGAGATTCTTCGTCGAAAATCAGGTGTCAAAATACAGGGACTTGTATATGGTTTCAAATAATTGTGCAGATGAAGTGAAATTTGACCAATTACATTTCTTTTGTGCTTGTTTCATGTTTTTGCACATTCCATATTTGCCAGAGGGAAAATCTCAGAAGTGTGATATTGTTTTAAAAATTTTGCAAAGATATTTTCTTTGATGGAGGAATCTGAATGATAATTTAAGCACCAACCTTTTTAACTTGTCGAACCAGTGACCGTTTCTGGATCCCAACAAGTGAGTATCGGATAAAAACATCACTTTCACAGGCCGCTCTTCTGCATTGTTCAGCAGAATAGCTGGATCTGCTTTTTGGGCGTCCAGATCTGGCCACCCACACTTAAAATAAGACAAAAATTAGAAAACAATTTGAGTGAAAAATTGACGTTCAAACAAGCAAGATTTTTATTTTTGAGGAAAAAATATGAGCGCTAAACAAAGTCTCCAAACTGCGAAATGTTAGCCTTTTCATTCATATTTAGCAAATGAGAAAAAACTTATGAATGGTGACTGCAGGTTTCTAAAAATAAATCCAGAAATTGAGTTTGCTCGAGTTCATTTTTTCAATAGTTTTTCTGTAAAGTAAAAAAGAAATCTGAGCTAAAACAGACTCTTCAAAGCGAGTCAATGTGAGCAATGTTCTTTGATTTTTGGGAAAAGGTATGAGCAAAATTGGAGTTTCCTCAGTATCAATGAGTAAAAATAAGTTTCTCTTTTATTTAAAAAAGAAGATAGCAGCATGTTTCTTAAAAACCGAGTGAGTATAATTTACTGAATGTAAATGCTTGTTTTCATTACAAACAAAAAAATACGAACTAGGTGGAAGTTAGTCTTAAAGTAAATGAGTAAAAGATGAGTTGTTTGAAGTAAAATGCAAGTATAAGAGTAAGATAAGGATTCATGATTTTTCAATTTTGTGAATGGTCGTGAGTTTAGTATTATATTCTTATCACTTAAAAAAAGAAAAGAGATGAGTAGCACTTGCTCCTATTTTTAGTTAGGAAAGGACAAGAGAAGTAAGAAAGTAAATTTCACAATACATTAGATTTCTCGTTTTTCTTACATTTTGAAAAATATAGCTATTTTCTGAAAACAAATGAGTTGAATTAAAAGCGAGTTCATAAAATAAAATAGCAACATTATGGAGTTCATGATTTTCTTTTGTTTTAATAATATGAAAGACAAGCAAGCTCCTCAAAACAAATGAGTGGAACAACTTTCAAGATTAGTTCAGTAGAGACTTGGGTTGAGCGAAAAGATAGTTTCTGAGGTAAATTATGAATGAAAGGGGAGTTTCTTTTTCTGTTTTATCAGTGTTATCACTTCGTCCGGTAATCTTTCTATTTCCTTCATGACCACTGAAATATAGTAATACAAAAGACGTGTCTCTAGTTTAATCCCCACTATCGCGTATATCCCCAAAGGTTGAATAAGGATAGAAATATGCTCCATTAGTACAAGAGATGTCCTCCCAACTCTATCTCTTTCATTGCCAACAAAAAACGAGTATCTAAGAAAGACAGATTCCTCCCAATTTTCCATCTTTCTCGGGCAACGCCGCGTTACGGCGAGCGTTCCAGTATTACCATATTTCAGTGTTCGCCTCTACATCCCGTTAGGACAATTGCTTATTTGTCCGTTAAATGATTATCGAAGAAGCAATGTGTTACAAACATTACGTTTCTTCAAATGCCGATGAAAGAAAAATAATGAGAATTAAAATCTTGGCCAATAACATTCGGGCACTGACATGCCGAATCGTTAATATCTGGATACCTGGTTATACTCACTTGAAAAATTACGAGATAGTGAACGGCGTACTCGCAGTAGAAAAACAAGGTAACCAGGCCGAAGAATGCCCTGAGTATACAACGATTGTAGTTCATTGATGGTCTCCAGTTTCAGATAACCTAACCTTAAATATCGCAACGAGATATCGCAGCCGTCCATGCACGGTCAATGTGGCTGATTATATTATGGGGGGATGCTTCGTCACCGAAACACAACAGAGGCACGATAAGATTCGAAAAAATCTGGGTCACTCATGGCGCGGAATCTCACAAGGTTTTTTGTTCGCTTTTACCTGACGTAAAATTATTGTCAATTTTCTCGTGTGGTAGGGTAGAAATCAATTTTCACATAATCATCTTGGGCAGAGAGAGAACGACGTAATAACACTACATGCCCTCTCTTTCTACGACAGGCGCATACCTATCGTAGTTGAGTGCCCCAAGCATTTCGTTGATATTATCTGGATAATATGATTACATATGCAATAGTGCCTAGCCATCCGCAGTAACAATTCCTCCATGTAACATCGTGGTCAAAAAGGGTCGGTATGACCACAATCGTTTTTAAATAGCTGTCGCATGAACAGCATCGTCTCAATCGACTCATAGAATTTCAGGGATATACTTTGGACATTGTAGATTAGGAATCAATCGTTGTTACATGCAAAATTTAATCATGAAGTGGTGAAAAAAATCTGAAATGTGTAAAAGTATGAAACATTCTTTTTATCACTAAGAAATTCATAACTTTTGCGTTTTTCAATATTTTTTAATTAACTTTATGGGAGATACTTTTGAAATGTGATACTCGTAAGGAAAAAATAGCTGTATGGTGGGCGACCTAAAAACGGTATTTATTCTGAGATCTGAAGTGGGTTTATTTTGGAGTAAGTAAAAACGAAAAATTATGAGAAACTTTAATTATTTTATTATATATTCTTGTATTAATCATTTTTTGAGCAGTACAGGGATAGGTTAGCGTATAGGCATTGCTATTTCTTATTGCGGTCAATTTTTCGAAGGCACATCACGAAGTAAGGTGTCTCGAAACATGCGACTTCGTAAATTGTAAGCCATCTGATTATAAATATCGCAGTAAGTGCGTGTGAAATACTTGTTACGAAAAAAACCGGTCATCATATTACCACTCGCGTTTCTTTTAGCTGCTCCGGTGTTGAAAAAACAAAAAATAAAAACTATTTTCACGAAACAGTTCTTTGGTGGTCACACAAGGGGTTTTAATGACCCCAAGACGCACTCACGTCAACGTTTTCTCAACGGCTGTTGCATAGATACTAGCACGAGGACGTAACGCCTCTGTTTTAAGTATAGGCCACAAAGGACATTTCAAAGCGCTGCTAGACAGCGCGCTAACAACTTATAGTTATTTGGGGTTAAGCGGGTAGCTTGGTCGATTTCGCATTGATGTATATATATCCAAATATCGAAGTGTTTAGTATCTCAAACGTGAAAAAGGGCTTAACAGCTTCATTCTACATGCCATTCTGACCAAAAACACCCGAATATATATTCATTTGGTATAGAAATAAAGAAATGGCAATAGTGAATTAGTAGAATTCGTACGATTTCTTTATTTCTGCGTCAAATGAAAATGTATTGGAATATTCTTATTCAGAACTGTGTATATAGAATTGAGCTGTTAAACCCTTTATCGCGTTTGAGATACGTGGATTTTGATATTTGGAGGTATATAAGTCAGTGTCGAAATCAACCGGGGCATCCCTGGAGAGCTAGTGAGTCGGGTTATTGAAACAAACAGTCAGTAATATCAATGTTTGGCATATTTTTAAATGAAGTAATATGATTTGTAAATGTGGTACGGGCATTTTCGCCGAAAAGTCTCATAGACACATAAAATATTGAAACGTAAGGTAATTTCTTATAAAATAAGATAAAAAATTCTAGTAAATGGCTTGCAGGAGGAAACGCAACATTTAACGACACAATTCAGTAACTAAATGAGACTTAATAAGTACAACAACAACAGCACAATAGAGCCTTTAGAGGCAGGCGTCGGGTTTTTGTAGTACGAGCATGAGTGCTCGGAGCATTGGCGTGAGTCGGCCAATTGGAGCCTGCGAGACAGAGAAAGGTTGTAGTGTCGTTAATTCCCTCTCTATACCGTTTACCACTTACACGAAAGGGTATGCTAGGTTTCCTCCTTGGCTGCATGCTCTAAGATAATTATGTACGTCGTCGGTAAATTTTTGTTGACACGTGAGCATGAGTCGGTAATTTCTAATAACACGTGATTGTCGGTCGGTAAAAAGAAAAATAAAGTGTGACAGGATGAATTCTCACCAACTGTTCTTATACGCCTCAGTAAGCATGCAATATTGATGGTTTTTTCTATTCGCGTGGGCGCCAGGCTACGGTACAGATAATAATATTTAGGTTTATATCAGAAGTAAATTCGAAACTAAAATTCTGAGAGGCTAAATTATGGCCCATAAGTCATGTTAGCAATGTTTCTAACAATAAGTTTATATCGTAAATCACAATTGATGTAACTTTTACATACTTCTGTCTAATCCGTGTAACTCGATCTTTATTGCAACGATCATCTTAGGTGCGGGGAATGTAAGAAAAACAAAAATTCGCGAATTGACAAGTTTTGAATGAAATCATGATTTTCTGATATTGCTGGAGACTGTGCATCTACGCTAGTAGTGTAGTATATTTTGATTATTTTTCTTTCAAAGCGTCGTTAGATTAACGTTGCAAACTTTAATCGGATTCATAGTCATCTATGTTCCAATTTGTTGTGGTCTTGCACGTTTTCGGAAAAGTAGAGTTCAGAGAGTGTTAAGGAGTGCACTGGTGATTTCAACGTTGACGTTCATATTCTCACTAGTCAGAAAATCGATAATTTGATCATTCTTAAACGCGAAAGAGGGCTTAACAGCCCCATTATACGCAATTCTGAACAAAAACTTCACCTAACCTCATTTATTATCATAATAGAGAAAAATAGTGACGTGATTGGTGAAGTGAAAAAATCTGTGGAAAAATGATGGATTCCGGACACGGGCCGCTTCGCTGCAGCAGATGTCATCAGGAATGAACTGCAATTGGTAAGTTTTTTTGAAATATCTTAACAATATTTCATCAGTTTACAGTGTCGTTTCAGGCTGAAAAAATTTAGCTCTGAAATTTTCATTGCAATGATTATAAAATGACTAATTGCTTACTATTTTTCAATACCATATGACACGAAACTCTTGAAATTTAAAAGAATTTTCGTTTGCGAAGACTCGAATTGCAATACTAATTACTATTATCATTACACAAGAAGAACAAGTAATTATTGGATGAAAATTTTTTTTCCAATCTAAATATTCACCAGCCAATGTGCAACGAAGTATACACATACATTCTATATTTATTCACTCTTTATGAATCAACCATTTACAATATAATTTAAATATTCTTTTTTACGTAACGAGGAATTTACTCCCCCAACGATGTTTCCAAACATGTTTTATTCATTTTAGAAGAGGATCACAAAAACACTGTTTTTTATACAAGAATAAGGTATGATAAGGAGAGAGGGAAATTAAGTTCGGAAAATGGGTAAATTACCATGATTATGATTATGATTCAGTTATGTTGTAATTATCTCATCAAACTACGGCTAGATAGCACAAATAACTACACATGAATGATTTAACGTGAATTTTTCGCAGCCATTGCAGAGAATTTGTTTTTTTGAATATCTTAGTCAATGTTGATAAAAATGCTGTAAAAAGAGGGTCTTGGATATATTGAAAAATATTTTGAGACGACCAGAAATTTGTCAAGAACTGCATTTATTCAACCACAATAATTAAAATAGCAAAATTTGAAAATATTTTTAACCAAAAAATATCCAGCACTTGAAAAAGGAATTATTCAACCGAATCCGGGTGCATTCTCTAGTTTTATGACACATTCTGGATTTCATGAAAACGCGTTACATAGAAGCGCGATATTTGATTAAGCTCTGGGATCTTCTTCTGGATCAAAAGCGAGATTAACGACGCCTGGGTGCGTATCTGAGACTCGCATGATGATGGATGCTTGGCTGCCTCTCCTACTCATTTTGGGCTGCATGGTCAACGATGTCCTTGCCACGCTGTAATTACTGCTCGATGCTCCTCCCGGCATAACTTGCATTTGGGATTTTCTCTTCTCGGCCAAAATACTGTGGCGTCTAGCTTCGAACGCCTTGAAAGCTACAGTTGATCTTCGGGAAGACATGCGCCGTGAAAAATCTGGGGAGCCAATCAAAGAATGAGTTTATAATTTTGTACTCTTCATCGACTTTATCTGATTACTTCCTTCTTACGAGGAGTAAAACCTACCTGGGCCCTCGGCTATGCTAAAGAATCTTTCCCTAAATGCACTGTCAAGATTTTTATTCGTCTGCGTTTTTCTTCTATTCTTTTCCAGGTTGCGAACAGTGGTGCGTCTTGCAGGCGGTTTTAGACTGTCTTCATTATTTGTTTCATCAATGCTATCGAGTCGTTGAAGATCTTTCACTATCTGAACCGCATCTTTGCTCAACAATGCTTGTTCCGATACGTCTTCCGGCTGTTGAGGGGAAAAACGCGAATAGGATAATGCACGTGTTAGATACGATGAAAGACAGATGGCAGCGAATTGTAGAGATATGGTAATAGGAGTGTGAGTTAAAGGTAGATGGAGTGTACAGCGAGAGAGCAAGTGAGTAGTAGAGAGTTGACAGTGAAGGTAGTAAGAAGAAAGTCAGAAGAGAGAAGAGTGTGTGTGTGTCGAATGATAGAAATAAAAGAACGAGTAGATCATAGCAAGTTACTGGATTTATTTAATCTGGCGTCTCTAAATTATCGACGTGTTGTTAACGTACTGTTATCGAGAATATATATATATATAATTTGTTCATTCTCCCGATTCCTGAGCGGTATTGAATATTTCTTCCCAGGCATAATCTTTCGTTATCCGGGCCATTCCTTGTACACACCGGTCTTTAACACGCGTGTAGTTTCTAAGTCACTTACGATCGGGATAACGTCTTGGTTCAAGGATCCGAATATTTGCTTACCTTTTTGCAACAGTACCAATCCAGCGTTGTGGTTGCCACGATATGTGCAAAGGTGCCGCATCTGTGGAACAGCATCGCTATAAATTGTATGACCAGTACCAGAGCGAACGAAAATACAAACACTAGACCGATTGGCTCGAGTTGAAGGTACTCAGAGGTCAAGTTCACCTGAAAAGTGGAAAACAAACTGAATTCATATCCATATCGTAATTAAAATTAAAATTTGGAAAGAGTAAATGACTACTCGCGAACCTCCAGGGCAGTTTCGTCGTAGGTAATATTCGTTTGGATACCCCAGGGCCACTCAATGTGTAGATCATCTTTGTTGAGCTGCATCAAGAATACGATCATGACGAAAAGGGCATTCAGCATGAAAAATGCGAAGAAACTTTTGTCGCGAAGTTCTTTCAGGTCACCAGCAATTCGTGTCTACAAATCCGATTACCGGTATTAGGGCAAGAGTCATAAGACATGGAATGTACTTCGAACAAATTTCTGTTTTTTTACCTTCTCTGCCTTGTCTTCGTCGATCGGAAAGAGGTACTTCTCGAGTATGTCCTTCCAGAATTGTTCCTCTTGTGGTGATAGGAAATCGACCTCTCCCTTCTTAAGATCCTCATCCTCCAACCAGTAAGGACTCACCAAAAATGTACGGTCTCGCTCGCCCTCAGTGTTCTGGCTCACCGTGCTCTCCGTGTCACTTTCAACTTGGTCCTTGTTCGTTGGATTCTCGTCGTCCAGGTTGGTGGCTTCGCCACCAGGCCGGGTGAACGAAACTCGCCTTTGTCTCGGAGCGTGGCCTTGAGGATCTATGGCCCTATTGGTGACAGATTTCAATTATTTTCTCTCGAAGGGCGCTAAGATGTTTTTTTAATTCATTTGTGACAATTAGCTCTTACTTCGATATGTTCTCCAACTTCTTCTCCATCTGGTTTAGGGACGTCGCAATTGCGTTTAGCTGCTGCTTTTCGTCGGATGGGTTGTTGTGGGTGCATAATATGCACTTGAACAATCCGGCCAGCGAGATCTCTATCGAACCGTTATCGTCTGTGCTGTTTCCTTTGCCGTCTTGCAGAAAACCGAAGAGCGACTTTTGCTTACCCTTTCGTGCAGCCTCCTCAGCTTCTTTTTTATCTTCCTCTAATTCCTGACGGTGGTTGAAAAAATGTGATGACATTTTCATTACGATATCTAACATCATTCGGGGATATCCAAGCTAATTAGGTCTTCTAGGAATATTGGGAAACTGGTAATTTGTTCGATTTCTCAGTCTACGATTGAAAGTACGAATTTACTATTACATGAATTGTAAGGTGACATGATGATATATAATTACCGCAGCTGTCTTCTTGACTTGCACTTCTCTGGTACCCCAGGCGACATTGTTAAGATTTGTGATGGAGTATATAACCAGCAGCATGTACATGGCAGGTATTGTTACGTAGTAGATTATTCCGCACGGAAGACACATCAATTCTTGGGGATGCATGAGTCCCGCTAAGACCAGCTGGCCGGTGATTAGGATTAGAAAAAGAGAGCTGGGAGCGACCCAACCATCGTCCGCCATTTGTATTATAATAGCCACTATCACGGCCATCATAACAATACCGTATCCCATGCTGATTACCGCGGCTACGAAAAGCTACCGGAAAGTGTTATTAGTACCTACCCATGATAAACGCATAATGGAACTGTAAAGAGATCACGTACAAACACACACACAAACATCTATACTGTCACCATTAATACGAATAAGCATAATAAAGATGAACCCCGGTACCGCGAGAGACACTAACCATAACAGACGTGTCTCTTATTTGAACATACATATCGCAGAAAATTAGTGTCAATATAGTGATGAACTGCTTACTTGTATACTGGATTTACAAGTTAGGCAGACAATCATGAATATCACAACCGGCACGAGATTGTAATGAAAACTCGGCCAGTTTCCAATTCCGAAAGCCGCGCTACAGGCACCAACCAGCATGAGAAATATTGTTCCCGGTCCGAGGATCGTTCCAACTGTTGATTAAACGGTGATTTTTAAGTTCAAACAAACCGCTTGAAGTGGTTAAAGGTATCGACTTACCCATAAGGAAGGTCTGATACCACATATAAACAGTCGATATGTTATCATTGTTTTTTACGGTCCGTTTGGAGTCTCCTATTAGATCCATTATGTTGGCCATTGTCGAGGGAACCCAACGACGTCGTTGATTAAAAAATTCGTTGAACCCTTCGGGTGCGTGTGTGTAGGCGTCACTGGCAGCCGAGTACTCAACCTAAAAACAATGCCAATAATGAAAATGTGATGAAAGAGAGCAAGGAATAACTATTTTCGTTCAGATAATCAGTTATTCATATTTTTCCGAAGAAATCAGAACTCGCAAACCATACCCTGTAACCCCGCTGCAACAGCAGAGTGCATAGCCATCGATCCTCACCCTGATCGTACTGAACGTAGTGCCGGGCTTCGTTGGAAGTCGTCGTGTATTTGCTCATCACTCTATCGTCCATAAGCGCCTTGCCTCTGAAAAGTGAAAAGCATCCAGGGCTGCAAAGCACGCAACCGATCGTGTGCTCGGTCGCCTTTTGTAGCCAATGTCCGATCGCGTATTCGAACATTTGGTACCACACCATGAAACCTGGAATAGTGACGGTATCACTAGCTGTACTGGTGCGAAGTTTACGATCGCGAACTTACCAGATCCTACTGGATGGATGCGGCCACATGCAGCACCGAGGTTCTTGTTTTTTTTCATTAAGTCGATCAGGAGCTTGACAGCGGCTGGCTGGAAGTCAATGTCGCCGTCAAGCGCGAGAAGGAATGTATGCTCAGCAATAATTTCCTTCCGTTCGATGCTGATTGGCAGTTGCATTAGTCGGTGACCGAGAAGATAGTACATGTACATGACCTAAAAGCAATACAGTGTCGCAAATTTTAATGACTCAGTTCACCGTTCTGGGCTTAGCTTCATCTCACCTGGCTCCAACGTTTCCTGTGCCGAATTTTGCTCTTGTCCTTAAGATGAGCAATCATCTTTGTCTTTCCTGGAAGTGTCCATACCAAACGACCCCCATAGGGTGTCGGGTACTTCTTTGGCGCACTGACGTGCATCGTCGTTTGATGAACGTTCGACGCTGCCTCATCCAGCGTATTCACGAGAAGTTTTACGAACCAATTCACCTGCGATTCGTTTTCATCATGATCTGACATCTCGAACGCGTCGTCAAAGAATATGTGAGCTGAGAACGCAGTCAGTAGATTTGGGACAATGCAACGGTGTCATGTATGGTAATAAAACCGATTGACCACTTACTTTCCAATTCATAGTAATCGGGGTCAATAATCTTAAGGAAGTTCTGTGCGTTCCTTCTGGCGCACTGATCCTCATCCAGTCGCAGAATGCTCTTTAAGAACTCCATCATTTCCTCCTTGTTCTCATGCCACATCGTGGCGCACACGTGAATTCTAGTCACCAGATCGCTATTCCTGCTGGCTGTGTGAGCAGTTCCCAACCCTTCGTTCTGTTCGTATAAGGTGTCATAGTCTTCGTCGTGCCTCACGAAACTCTGTAAAGTGTTTCATATTCCGTATAAATGATGAAGTTTTCAATACCTCACAGAAAATATTGTTGCACCTCATCGGTCATGTTCGGCTCATCGTTT
Organism: Neodiprion fabricii; assembly: GCF_021155785.1. Classification (NCBI taxonomy): domain Eukaryota; kingdom Metazoa; phylum Arthropoda; class Insecta; order Hymenoptera; family Diprionidae; genus Neodiprion; species Neodiprion fabricii. The sequence continues at coordinate 19,916,665 of NC_060243.1, forward strand.
CGCTGTCTGTTGAGTGCCAACGATTGGTCGACCAACAGTCCATCGTACAGCGGCAGCACAAAAAGCTTCTCGGTTGTCGCAAGACGTTCGCATTTCGGAGTCCATATGTGGATGGTGATCCACGTTTGCGAAAGCAGCCATAATATCCATACCCAAGCGTACTCACTCCAAATGAAATCGCTCAATGAGTTTAAAGACGGCGACTGATAGAAGAGATAGTCAGGAATGAAACCGTGAAAAGTGCAAGGTTCTTCGTTTCGCAGAATGCACATGACGAGCAGGAGTGATATCGAGACGGGGACGGTCAAGTTAATGGGCAAGGCGTAGCCAAATCCCTGCATTAATATCTTGCAAGCGAGTTTACCTGAAAAATTAATAAATTGCTATTACCATTTGAATGGAAAGGCACTTTTAATGTTAAACTTACCAAAAATGTAGGTGAAGTATGCTGCCAATATTTGTATCAGCATCACGTACACCGGAGTGAGAGAGTTCGTGGTTACAATCGCCGTTACTCCGTCGGGAAGAACCTCTGATAGGTCGGGGATGGTCCCTCCGCCAATCGTCGACTGAACCTCGGAAACGGTGACATTGTGCTCGTTGAATGTGGTTCCGAACATGGTAAATAAGTTACTGATCGTAGTGCCCTTCATGTGTAGAATTGACAAAGTAGTCAGGACGAAAGCCGCTATCTTCCAAATTGACACCACGAGGTAGGTCGCGGACCTCGTAAACTTCAGTTCCTCCTTCACTTGACCCAAGTATCTTACGATTCCTGTAGTCGTGGAAAATTTAAGGATCATCACATGCTACTGCGTGGATGTTTCGTTAGACTCACCCAAGGGGCTCTGAATTGAAACGTAGTTTTCCCACCAACGGCAGGATACTAGCACTAGAGCAACGGGGGTTAGCCATAAGGCTGGGTTCGAGATGTAGACGAATGGCCATACCACAAATCCCGTGACCTGCATCGCGAGAGCGGCAACATCCACGATAAATAGAAGGAACAGTATCGGCTTATCACGTTTCTTGTAGCGAGAGAGAAGCCCTACGAATTAGCCATTTTTCATCATTCCCCATACTGGTTGAAAGACTTTTTTGTTCAGTTTTCACTCACCGAGCAGTCCTGGAACGAAGCACAGGCAATTTGTCAGCATTGCTCCCTGAATTACATCGAGGTCAGGTAATACGCTTACAATCAAAATGGCCAGTCCAATAACATGGGCGGTTTCTGTAATCCATACAACTATGAAATGGGCCACCTTTGGTTTTCCGTACGACTTGAAACAGAGGATTCTCAAACTTCGGACGAGCGTCAAGATTTCGGTGATCGAAAAGGCAAACATTATGCACCATATCCAAGCTATCTTTTCTTCCTCTGGTAAAGTGGCTGCGAATGTTTTTGTCGTTCCTGAAAACAACGCGATCATTCGTAAGCGCCCAATAAATTGTTTTAATGGGCTTTCATACCTAGCTGCTCGTTGCAGTAGTAAATAGTCCTGTCGTCCCGCAGTTGAGAGGTCATGAACAGTATTGTTCCCTTGGCAATGACGCTACAGCTCAAGACTATAGCAAAAACAAGAAGGTAGGCCACGATTTTTGATATCTTTATCACCAGCTGCAAGCAGTTCTGTTCGGCCATCGAACCCGAGTCCTCCTTTAATGGTGGGTTCCGAAATAAGTCCCATTCTTTAGCTTCCGTGACTGTTTTTAAGCTGTGTGTATTTACGAACGGAGGCATAAAGAAATGAACGTTTATGATACGTTGCAGTTGTATTTGCGAATTCATATCTCGTTTGGTGGTTCTCACCTTGCAGCATATTGCTCTTGGACTGCTAGTGGGGTGCTTTCATCATCTGAGAAATCGACTGGCCCGACGGTCCCGATGCCCGGGACAAATCCGTTAGGATTTTTGGCCATCTCGAACCTTTGCTGTAAACGAAATACAGTCTCTTTTTGCCTCACTGGGCCTTGATAACGGAAATTTTTGCACGTTGGTATCGATTACGCATAATTCAAGCTCATTATCTTTAGACACCCGATGGTGTGAAGGTCCTTGCGATTTGACGAAGCCGATACTTGTGGTATTTGAATTTATCTTACCTTGGCATGCGCGTTCTCTAGTCGAGCAATATTGGGTGATATTATACCAACTTATTGTTAGCGGCCTTTAGTCAGAAAGATACGGCTACGCGATACCGTTTATCTAAAATTCTATCATACTTTTATCAAACCAATCATTCCAAAACCTGTGAAACATTATTGTGTTGCCTGATGTTTATCGCAAGAAAGTAATTGAACAATAAATAATTTCGGGACAAATGAGCTTATATTACAGGTCATAAAAAATCGTAAAAAGTATTGCTGAAGTCTTAAGTTTGAAATATTTAACGAATCTTTATACCTCGCACTCAGATTGGTGCCAGAGTTTCAAGAGTTCTTAAGTATCATACGGTCGCAGCGTTCATATCTTCTCAAATAATGCTCTATATGTCATATCTGACATGCTATAATTATTTTGTAATTGTTTATGATACACGGCTGTAATTTTTCATGAGTTTTTGGGATTAGAGTTCGGCACCTGGATTTTGATGCCCGAGACATTTTTTTATCAATAATAAATGAAGGTTTTTTGTGCGCCAGATGCTGATTCTTTCGTCGAAACTTTCAAACCAAACAAGACAACGTTCGAACTCAGACGGCAATATTAACAATGGCCTTTTGTTGTCTGGATATGAAACGTGTCATGATTTTTGGTATACTTTTTTATCACTGGTATCACCTTCTCTGAAATGATACCGATTGTCGTTGGCTAAGTAATTGAAACGTAATCAAGTCTATATATACGTATAGACAATACGTATAGACAGATACATTTTTATAGTATATGTGTGTTTCTAAATAAGCTTGATTATGGGGCGTTATTTGGAGAAGCCATATCAGTGGACTGATCTTAGGTTTACATCCCTAATTGCTGGTTGCCGATTAACTATCAGTAATATCAAAACAACTCAGTAGCTATGATTATTATTGTCATTGCTGTATTCACCAAATCACATCCTTCATAAAGTGACGTATAATCAAGAAAGTAGAAATGACGTGTTCATTTCATAGACCGCGGCTCATAAATTTTCTTTGCTACACGAACTCAATCGTCCCATATGCTGGCTTTCAACGAATCATCTATCTCAATCGAGTGTCAAATTATCCAATTTGTAACTGACTGTCGATAATCAGCTAATATCGACGATATCGAATTGTCCAATTATACACCCCGCACTAGTAAATCAGTGTCTACTTCATAATCATCAAAATGGCACATAGTTCACCAGTCCAGAATCATTCATACAATATGAATACTTCCATGACAGGCGAAACCTAAAATTTAGATCATTTGATATGTGTTTTCTATAGCTGTCAGAGTTATATTAGGGTTTACTGATGAGAAATTATATATGGTCTCCGAACTGTGCATTTATGGTTGGAAGTCTTAATGGACTAGCAGTACTAACGCGATATTCGTAGATACGTTAATTGTCAGCTCTAAAGATTCGAAGCCACTTTCAAATCTTCCAAATCAGTAAAACAGTTTTTGTATCATCCGTTGTTGGCAAGGCTATTTTGGCCAGTTTTACCGGCACGTGGCACAGTGAATTTTCAGTTTCGAGTTCTATGTTATGGATTTGGATAGACCAGCGTAATTTATAATTCAACTTACTGTTCGGTGCCAATTAGCAATTAGTATTAGTCACAGACTACGTAGCTGCAGAAACTTGCAACATGGACGCCGGAATGAACGGCTGATATCAAACTGAACACACGCGTCGTGTTCCTTTGATTTGTGGGATCAACGATCAGTCCAAATGTCGATTATCTGTTTCCACTGAGCACTTTGCGGACTGCGTCTCTCGCCGAACCTTTAAACCAATTTCTGATACAAATCAACACTTACACTGAAAACTAGATTATGGAATTTATTGCAAGTGTGTAAAACGCGTGTCGTCTCAATACTGACTCGAGATTAACGAGAGAGACCTAACGCGGCAGAGTTTCTTATACTTTGAGGAAGGTTACTTCGGAATCTGATACTGACGATGACGTCATTCAAAAGATTTGTTGTTGTATCAGAAAAAAAGCAAAACAGAACAGAGTGGGGAAGGGAACGGAACGAGCTCTCAAGTAAGTGATACTTACTTTGCAACGTTTGGATCACCGATCGTAATAGACATTGATAAACCTATTCTCGTGGCAACCGTATCACTCTCGATTTCGAATTTATATTTTACACTGCCTTGAAAATAAGTTTGCAACATCGTCAGAGCTCTCGAAGTCGAGTCATGCTCGATTCGTTGGTGGGGATTTTACAGATAAAAGCTAACGTGGCTCCGTTCACAGCAGAGTGACTCTTGATCAGGGAAACAACAGTGATTATCTTTTGATACTATGTAAAAATTTATTTAACACTTCAAAATATTTAAAAATAGAAGATAAATTTGTACAAAAAAGTAACCTAGAGACACAATTATTTTTATATATTTGAATATCGTAGTTCGGAAGAGTGAAATAGAGTGAGAGAAAACCACTTCCATTTTACTGATATCGCCACCGGAAATTGAAATTCACTCGCGCACTGACTTAAAGTTCCGCGCCAGTTCTTCAGTAGGTTATATTTCACTGCACTGCACAATAGTAACAAGTTTCTGGGATACACCAAAGAGAACGAACAGTTTATACTCTCGGGGAATCTTCATGATCAAATCCGAGGTTGATAACGCCCGGGCTTCTGTCGACTTCTTCATCATCCGAATTATCGGGATTACTTACTGGTCTAAGACGCATACTAGTGGGTTTCCCGAACATTCCGTATATACTGCTTCCCCCTGCTTGGGCTTGCAATTTCGACTGCTTCCTTTCAGCCAAAATTGTGTTCCTTCGCATCTCGAATGCTTTCACTGCTTGAATCGACCTTCGGGTTGCCATTTCGCTGGGCAATCCTGATAGACAGATTAGAAAGTTTTTGGCCATGAGACATTGTAAAATTTTTCGAAATCTAATTACGGGAGAACCTTACTCAAGTCTTCTGCTATACTGAAGAATCTCTGCCTGAAAGCGTCGTCCAGGTTGTTCATCACGCGCGTCTTTCGTTTAGCGCTCTCTAAGTTACGGACAGTCTTTCTTCGGCCAGGCTCTTTGCTGGTTATTTCCTCGTATTCACGATCCATTACGTCCAATCTTTGAAGGTCTTTAACTATCTCAACAGCATCGTTGATCTGTAATGTCTCAACCGAAACATTCTCGGCCTGTTGAATGAAGTGTAATAAGGTAAATTTTGCTTCTTCACATTTGTGCTCGCTCTACTGAAAGGCACTGACTTACCTTTTTGCAGCAATACCAGTCCAGTGTTGTACTTGCTAGGATGTGGGCTAATGTTCCAAAGCGATGGAAGAACATTGCTATAAACTGGATTACCAGAACCAGTGCGAACGAGCAGACAAACACAATACCGATTGGTTCGAGCTGTAGGGATTCTGTGGTTACGTGAACCTGGAAGAGGAAAGAAGAAAACCATAGGTTTTCATAATTTATCATTCAGGAATTGAACTTCGTCAAATTTTGACGGTGTTACCTCAAGGGCAGTCTCGTCGTAGGTGATGTTTGTCTTAGCGCCGAACGGCCACTTGATGTGTAAACTCTCCTTGTTCAGTTGCATTAAAAATATGATCAGCACGAATAGTGCGTTTAACATGAAAAATGCAAAGACACACTTGTTCCGAAGTTCTTTCAGATCGGTAGCGATACGTTCCTGCAAAAAGAGAAAATTCACACTTACAGAATTTGTTCATATTCGTCCGATCATCAATGCGAAGGAACCCCGAACTGCCCACCTTCTCTGCTTGGTCTTCATCAATTGGGAAGAGATACTCGTCGAGTATCTCCTTCCAGAACTGTTCCTCCTGAGTTGAAAGGAAATCGACTTCTCCCTTCTGCAGACTTTCGTCCTCCAACCAGTAAGGACTCACCAGAAAGGTGCGTTCGCGGTGGACTTCCAGATCCTGACTCAGCGTATCTGACTCGCTGTCCAGTTGATCGGCCTCGATTGAATTTTCCTCAATTGGCTCCATCATGTCTGCATAGGCCATTGTAAATTTCCGTCCTGGTAGATGTGGTTGAGGTTCAACGACTCTATCGTTAGATGAATTGTTATTTCGAATTAAAAAAGTTTTGAAATTTATTCTTTAACGTTTAATTACCTCTCTATCTTCATTAGTTGCATCTGAACTTTCTCCAAAGATTCGGCGATTGTGATTAGCTCCTGTTTCTTGTCAAATGGCTTGTCGTGGGTGCAAAACATACATCTGAATAATCCGGCGCATGAGAAGTCGATAGATCCCTGGTCATTCTTGTCGGTGCCCTCGCTGTCTCGGAGGATGTCGAGAAGCGGTTTATTTTTACGCTGCCACGCAGTTTTCTCAGCCTCTACCTTCTCGTCGTCCCATTCCTGTTGTGAAATTCGTTGGATAAATGATTCGATGCGAACGTATCATCATTTGTGAAACACTTTGTGATGCAGTAATGTAATTACCCCAATAGTCTTCTTTACTTGCACTTCTCTAGTTCCCCAAGTAACGTTGTTCAGGTTTGTGATAGAATATATCACCAGCAGCAGGTACATGGAAGGTATTGTTACATAGTAGATTATTCCGCAGGGTAGACAGAGCAGTTCCTGGGGATGCAGTAGCCCTGCTATAATCAGTTGCCCGACTACCAGGAAGAGAAAAAGGGAGCTGGGCGCGGCCCAACCATCGTCTGCTATTTGTATCAGTACTCCAACTATCACAGCCATCATTACGAGTCCGTATCCGATGCTGATGAATCCGGCTATGAAAAGCTGTAAAAGTAATTTATTAATGACCATTCGTTGTCATTGAAGGTTGAAAAAAAATTTGCAGATTTTTGCACACGGAGGAAGTCAAGGATCAGTGTATCGAAGTTTGTGGTTTTCTGCATGAATAGCGAATTGCAATGGTGAAGCTAGTCATTAACTTCTGGTTCGAATCAATAGCCATGTTGATTAACACGTTGTAGTCTGAAAAAGCAGTCGATCGTGTCACGATTACAAGAAAGACAAGCAAATGAAAGACAGATACGAACGTGAGCCTAATTCTGTACAAAACAACCGCAAGCCATGTTCTAAAGTTACTTTATTACCATATTTATCTTTGTACTGTGAAACAATGTTCTCATGTACTTACTTGCACGTGAGATTTACAAGTGAAACAGATGATCATGAATATCACAATCGGGATTAGGTTCCAAAAGAAACTCGTCCAATTATCGATCTGGAATGCAGCAACGCAGGCTCCAACCAACATTAGAAAGATTGTACCCGGTCCAAGGATTGTACCAACTGTTAATTCCAAAATCATTGCGTTAATTACCTGGTCATATGTGCATTACTCTTCTTACACTAACTATCGCGTTCATGAAAAACAATATAAGCTCGTAGGCAACTTACCCATGAGCAGGATTTGGTATGACATGTACACCAGCGATATGTTGTCATTGTTCTTGATGGTACGCTTAGAGTTCATAATCAGATCCATGATGTTGGCCATTGTCGAGGGAACCCAACGGCGTCTTTGATTGTAAAACTCGTTGAACCCTTCGGGTGCATGAGTGTAGGCATCACTGGCAGCTGAATACTCAACCTAAAAACCACGTCAATAATCAAAATGCGATGAAAGAGAGGGATCGATTACTGTTTTCGTTCAGAGAGTGTATTTTTCTCGTTTCTGAAAGTGAATAGGGCTTCGTCACACTCACCCTGTAACCACGCTGCAGCAGCAGAGTGCACAACCATCGATCCTCACCCTGATCGTACTGGACGTAGTGCCGTGCCTCGGTTGATCTGGTTGTATATTTGCTCATCACTCTGTCATCCATAAGTGCCTTTCCTCTGAAAAGTGAAAAGCATCCTGGACTGCAGAGCACACAGCCGATTGTGTGCTCGGTCGCCTTCTGTAGCCAATGCCCGATCGCGTATTCGAACATTTGGTACCACACCATTGGACCTGCAATGTTTGAGGTGTCAACTAACTACGCTGCCACAGAATTTACATATAGTAGAAGCTCGATTAGTCGAACCGCAGCCATCCGAATCCCAAATTATCCCAACCATGACATGGTTTATCCGTACACTTAATTACCCCAAAGTTAGCTTAAAAAATACATGTTGACGCAAAGTATACAACGTTGCGGTTTTGCGAGAACCACACGTGTTCGAGCATGCTCAATTGCGTTTTTCATCTTTCAACGTTAGTTTACTTGTCCTTATCTGTTCCTTATAGCACACACAGAGTTTGCGTGAAATATATATTGTTGCATGTGGTCGTATTGCGATTTAGGTATTTAGAATAGACTGTTTATCGTTTTAAATTTGTGTTGTATATGTATATATTACTATCGCTTGAGAGGAATTTCCCGTCGATTTTAACAAAAAATGAATACATCTCTGAAACGATGCTACGTAGCAGATTGTTCCTTTGGGATTGACTTATGAGTCTTAGGATCTAACGAAGACACGAAAATGATCGAAATTTGCAAAAAACGTGTGAAACAGATCTTATAGAATTGACGAGTCTCGGAGGCTAGCATGACAGTTTTACCGACGGATCTTGTATATTTGATTCACGCGCACTCTGTTGGTCGATTGTCGAAACGAAAACTGTCATTTACCCAGCCTCCAAAACTTGTCAATTCTGTAAGATCAAATGTCAATTACCAAATATTACAGGTTTTTTTTGCGGTGCAACTGTTGCATGAAACTAAATTATTTTTGTATATCTGTGTTCGGCATTGAATATGGAATGGAGTTATCATTGCCTGAATCGCACCAGTGATGCGTACGCTTGGAGAATAGTCAAGATAAGTGACACTTACACACAAAAAAGTAATTTTTTCTAGTTGTCGATGATTTTCGTGACTTTGTTAGATCCTATTGCTTATAAATCATCGAATCCTATAGAAGCATTCCGCTACGTAGCATCATTTCGCAGATATATTAATTTTTCGTCAATCTCGACTGGAAGTTCCTCTTAAGATAAAAATATATTTTCAATTATCCAAAATTTTGATTATCCGAACTATGTTTGGTCCCAATTAATTCGGACAATCGAGATCCTGCTGTATTTCGAACTTACCTGATCCGACGGGATGAATGCGGCCACACGCAGCGCCCAGGTTCTTATTTCTCTTCATCAAATCAATCAGAAGTTTAACGGCGTTGGGCTGAAAGTCAATGTCGCCGTCGAGGGTGAGGAGGTATGTGTTCTCAGCAATTATCTCCTTTCGATCGATGCTTATTGGCATCTGCATCAATCGGTGACCAAGGAGGTAGTACATGTACATCACCTGGAAGGTATAGGCATTACTGAAACTGCACTTTTGCTTGTAATGCTACACGATGTCGGCATCAAATCTCTGGCACCCTCTCACCTGACTCCAACGTTTTCTATGCCGAATCTTGCTTTTATCCTTCAAATGAGCGATCATCGTCGTCTTACCCGGTAGCGTCCAGATCAGACGACCGCCGTAAGGCGTCGGGTATTTTTTCGGCGCACTAACATGAACTCGGGTTTGATGGACGTCGGAAGCGGCTTCGTCTAGCACGTTCACGAGCAATCTCACGAATCGATTTACCTGCGAGTCGTTGACATCGTGATCGGACACCTCAAAGGCGTCATCGAAGAAAATGTGAGCTGATGACATGGGGTTCAATGGAGATTTGTATCATTGGTCAAAAGTCGATACAGAAAAGTTTTGAATTATTGTTTAAGCTAAGTCGTTCTCCCGTGATCAATCATTTGTTTACACTTTGTGAAAATTCAACACCATGCGCTTGAAACTTACTCTCCAATTCATAGTAGTCTGGATCGACCACGTTTAGAAAATTTTGGGCGTTCCGCCTGGCGCATTGATCCTCATCCAATCGAAGTATGCTCTTCAGAAAATCGATCATCTCGTCCTTATTCTCGTGCCACATGGTAGCGCAGACATAAACCCTCGTTACCAGATCGCTGGTGTAGGTAACAGACGTGCCCAGAGCGGAGTTATTGGTTTGTTCGTACGGAGTGTAATCAGAGTCACTGTCATCCTTTTTTTTATCCTTCGTTTTGATTCTGCCCGTCCCATTCTATAAGCAAGAAATCATGTATGATCGGTACTGGTAGTAAAAAAAATGTTGTGCTCACCTTCGCCGAAATTTCTGGCTGGTCGTCACGCCGCCTGTTCAGTGCCATTGCTTGATCGACGAGAAGTGTATCGTACATCGGTGTGACGAAGAGTTTCTCAGTTGAAGCAAGACGTTCGCATTTTGGTGTCCAAATTTGGATCGTTACCCAAGTGTAGGACAGTAACCACAAGACCCAGACCCAGGCGTGCTCTTCCAATATAAAATCGGTAAGGAAGTAGAAGGTTGGAGAGTCGAAAAAGAGGTGATCAGGTAGCATCCCGTGGAAATAACAGGGATCTCGATTTCGAAGACTACAGGCTGCGGTGAGAAGGGAAATTGACGTCGGGATTGTCAGACTGATCGGTAACGCGAAGCTGAATTCTTGTATCATTATCTTACATGCGAATTTACCTAAAAAAGAAGAAACGAACACTGTAACGAAGCTGCGACGAAATTTGGGAACCAGCTAAGAATCGCGTTTCCCAACTCACCAAATATGTAAATGAAATATGCTGCAAGCATTTGTATCAGTAATATGTATATCGGAGTTGTAAAGGTCGTCATGATGACCGCCGACGTTCCGTTTTGGACAACCTCAGACAGTTGTGGAATCGTTCCGCCGCCAATGGTTGACTGGACCTCGGTGACGGTGATGTTATGGTTGCTGAAGGTACTTCCGGCCATCGTGAAAATGTGACTAATTGTGTTTCCCTTGAAGTGCAGAATCAGTATGGAGAATGCGAAAAACGCAATGATTTTCCATACGGAGACGAAGATGTAAGTGAAGTATCTCGTGTACTTCAACTCCTCCTCAATTCGACCCAGCGAGTTTATTATGTCTATGATTTAACGCGAATTCGCCCATCGATCACCGGATTATTGTATTTAGCAGTTGGATTTCGCAATTTCTAATCAATTACTCACCTACGGGACTGTGGATGGTGACGTAATTCCCCCACCATCGACAGGACACAAGGATAAGCGAAACTGGAGTCAGCCACAAGCTTGGATTCGAGGTCTTCTGGATGGGCCAAACTATGAAGGACGTCATCTGCGCGACCACGGCAACCACGTCGGCCAGGATGTACGGAAGCTTCCTCGTCCCGTCAACCTTTTCATTCCGTGAAAGAAGCCCTGCGATTAAAAATCATATTTTGAGTTTTGTTATGCGTTTTGATCTTCGACAATTGTCGGGTATCACGTACCGAGCAACGCTGGGACGAAGCACACGCAGTTCATCAGCATTGCTCCCTGGATGACGTCTAGGTCGGGCAAAACGCTCATGAACAGTATCGCGAGTCCAATCACGTGCAGCGTCTCCATTAAAAACACAAAGACGAAGTGGGAGACTTTGGGCTTCCTTGACGATTTGAAAACACAGATTCTCACGCTGCGGATCAGCGTGCCAATTTCGGGCACTGCAAACCCGATAAGTATGCACCATATCCACGACACCCTCTCTTCCTCAGGCAGCAACGCAACGAACGTTTTTTCCGCCCCTGGTCGCATATCAGAACATTAGAGACTCTTCCATCGCACTCGGTAATCTACCGGATCGTTTCAACTTACCTAGAAGTCGGTTGCAGTACAAAACCGTCCGGTCAAGCTGGAGCTGAGAGGTCATGAGGAGGGCCGTTCCTTTCGCGATCACGCCGCAGCTCAAAACTATCGCGAAAACAATAATGTAGACTAGCAGTTTCAGGATTTTCAGCGTCACCGCGACGCACTTCTGGTCCGCCATCGAACCGGAGTCTCTCCTTAACGGCGGGTTGCGGAACACATCCCATCCCTTGGTGTCCGCTGATAACCTTTGGACAGTCGTTAGAAATGGAACCGTTTATGCCATGCCGACTATGTGCAACGTCCACTCACCTTTCACCGTATTCGTCTTGAGCCGTCAAGGGCGAACTCTCGTCGTCGAAAAAATCGTCCATGTCGGTTGCTTCCGCACCTTCTCTTGGGATGCTGGGGTTTTGATGCTTCAACATGTCGCGACCCTTCCTTGCGGAGGAAATAACACAAGCCTCAAACGTGCAAAAAATCTGGTGACATTTACATGGCGTAGATATGTAATCGCCACCGCGATTGTAACGTCGATCTTATCTGTGATGACTAGACAACCAGTACCTAAATATCATCAGGTAAACCTGTTGTAATCAGGTCGCGACATAAGTGTATACAATGGTATTCGATATCGCCTATCTTTCGTTCCGCACGGGTATCTTGATCAATGGCAACTGCGTACGCCGTTAAACTTGCGCGTTTTCGAAAGGTGTAGATTATGTTTTACATGATCACAATCAGTGACGTAGTGGCCAACCATCAAATCCCCAACCTTGTCGACCTGTAAGAGTATCTCAATTTACGGCACTGAAAAAAATACGCTTAGGACAGCAGGAAAAAATTATACCGTGAACCATCCGATTGCTATTCTTCAATGGACGCTTCTCTACAGTACGTTAAGGATTTTTTTCTCGTACTCTGATTTTACTGTTTATCGGATATCGTATTAATAATAACACACAAAGATATTTATCGCATTTGAAGGGGCTTATTGAAATGCTATGTATGAGCATGTACTTCTCACTAGATATGATGTGAGATTGGAGCTTGTTTTAATAAACGATCAGTGTAGGGGACTTGGAGCCTGAAGCAGAGTTCGCATTTTAGACAACCCCGGCTATGAGTAATACCAATCATTAGGCACAAGCGTCTAAACCTGGATAAGTTTTCGTTACTTCTGTGTAGTAACTCGTACTTGGATACCAAGTTAGTTAGTACTCTACTATAAAGACTATCATAGTTGACCATCAAAGTGGTAAAAATCAGTTCATTCTCAGCAAATCATCACTTTTCGTATCAGTTATCAATGTCCACGTGGCATGGTATTCATAAATGAGTTCATCAATATCAAGAATTAGATGATTAGCTAATGAAAACCTAATACCTTCATCGTATCTTGATCGGTAAAGGGAATTCCTAAATTAAGAATTTTTTTCGTCCAAGAAATATTTTGTTTCTTTAGGCACGTCAATGAGCACAAACTAAATTTTGAAAAATTTTACAGGCAATGAAAACCGATGATGGCACTACAAAAACGGATTCGATCGTCAATTTATCGTGCTTGACAAGCAGTAGATCATTTGAACAATATTTCAATGATTTCAAGATAGAAACTTTTCTGAACGTGTCTTCTGATCAAAATTGATGATTATAGTAGACATTTTTTGAATGCAGTCAGTAAGGTTTGACAGTGTGATCAGAAATCCAAACCGAGTCGATTGTGAAAGACGATTTATGATTCACCACGTTAGAATTGTATGGTTTGAAGGTAGTATTATAAACTATATTACAACCCTATGGCTTGGAATGACACAAGCTGAAATCCGAATTTGAACCGAATGCAGCAGGCACTTACCAATATTCTTTCAATTAGTCGAATGAAGAGAAAACCTGAACCTCGTCCTTTCGGGCACTTTGATCGCCGGGTTTCGCAATTCCTTTACTGCACAACTATTTTCCTTTTGCTCACAATTTTCAGTGAACCAGTCACTCACTTGTAAAGAAGTCTGATCAAACCAGTGTCAATCTGCGAATTGAGTTAATTGGCAGCACAGGTGCTGTAGGCCACTGGCCAGAGACTGGCTGGGCTTCTTTGCGTCTCATGGCATCAGTATCCGATGTTATCAATAAGGTTACCCGGGTCTGATATTGACCACGCCGTGACGTAACAGAAATATTTATTGTGGGTTATATATCAGAAATGATGTACACTCTTACTCAATTGTCGTTGAAAGTTCGGGTCATCAATTATACAATATAACAATTGATCGATCAGTCGCGATTAGCCTCGATGCATTTTGAGTGTCATCTTACGTGACTTATTGTTTCTAGAAAATTTCGAACTTTCGTACGAATGATCATCAAAAGTCAGAGTCGGTAAAATTCATTCATCATCTGTCATTTGGATTAATTTTTCTATAATAATATCAGAACCGTCAATTAAACAAGGCTGCAAGTCGGTCATTTTTTGTAGGAGTTGTCATATTTTTACACCCATGTTATATTATATCGTATTTGTCATATTTTTGGAAGCAATGGCTTTATTCAACGATCCGTGATCTAAACATTTTATTCGCTAGGAGTCCCATAGACATGTCTTGGCCGTGAAACCCCATCGCGAACCATGATTTATTCATCTAAGTTCGAGCGCAAAGTACGAGATGTATATTGCGATGGGAAGGAGAGCTAGAAAAAATTCTTCTGTTCAGTGTGCCCAGTACCTATAACGATATGAAGAGGATTCCAATCGATCATACGTCATGTTTCAATGGTCAGCAGTTCACCAGCAAGTTATCAGTGCTCACTTGAAAACTGTTTTCATGGGCATTGAGATTGCAGAAGTGCATGTTCGGAAATTTAAAGGAGCCTTACTCTTACTTCTTACTCCTTGCCTTGCGTAGAAATGCTTGCATTGGGATGCGATGGAACTACTACCAATCAAAAAGTACTTCGTCTTCCGAATGAAGATATAATTTGCTGTCAAGGAAAATTTGACTACTTCAACTTGGGAGCGATGTTGCAACAGACAGTTTGCTTGGTGAGTGGAAATTATTGAAAATTGAAAAGGAGCAAGACAGTAGTCAAAATATTCGAATGGATCCTTATTGGTTAGAATTTTTTTCTGTGTCAGGTTCGTCGGGTATTGAAAAATACCCCATCATATGCTTCGTTGTCAAAGCTGCTTTGTGTTTTTCACATGGTCAAGATGATCTGGAACGTGAATTTTCATCATCACATTGGGTCGAACTTTAACTGACGCTGTAACTGTCATGTCTGAGAGAACTCTTGATTCCTACATGACGGTTAAAAAGTGTGATGCAAATATACAAGAATTGTTCTCATTTAGTTCCGATAACAAATGAATTGTCGGTAAACGCACATAGTGCTTATGGCAAATACAAACTTCACCTTGAAGAGGAGAAGACGAAAGAGATACGAACATTACAGAGAGAAAAAAAATAGGCAGAAACAAGAACTCTCGAACAGGGTAAATCTGACGAAATGGAATAGGAAAAAGAAGTCTTGATGGAGAGACGGGAAAATTGAAGACACTGCGTAAAGAAGAAGGTGAAAAGAGAAATACGGTAGAAAAATTAGTCATTGAAGCGAATAAAAAAATGAAATTAAAAATCGAAAAGAAGAGAATCGAAGAAATTAATCTTGCTCGTGCATTAATGCAAGGAGGAAGTCTAGTACGTTAGGATGCCGAAGAACCAAATAAAGAGGCTAGTAGTATCGAAAAAACAGTGGAGAAAAGAACGAACTGATGAGTGATTTATTTTCTAAAGGAAGAAAAAATAAGCCTAGTTCATCTATAGAAAAAAGCGAATATCACAGTGAATGTTGCCAGTCATTCCGATAAGTCATAAAGCACCTTATGGATATGAAAAGAAAAAATACTATTGTTTTCATAAAGACGTCTATTAGTTGGTCGTTCTATAGTGTTTTCTTAACATGCATAAATTTTATCTGTAATCGCAACTACTTGTGCAGTATTTTCGAACACATGTTCTCAAGTTGCGTGTTTTTTTTTTTTGACAAAACGTTGCAATAGAAAATATTGAAAATTTATATGCTATGTTCACTACTATTTTCCTTCATTTTTCCATCTCTTATACCTGTGCGTATCTTTAGTTTCGTTTTTGCCAACATATTATGCTACATAGATTTTATGGGTATTGTACTATGTTTTTCCTATTAGATATTTGTTTTACATTTATCGTGCATTGATTTTTTTGTGCGTATTCTGGTCACTTTTATATATTACGGTCATGTTTTTAAACCTGTGCAAGTCATATAATCATATTTTTTGGATGACTAGACCATTTGCAGCTATGATTAAAGTACGTTAATTAATTTCTGTAAAAATTTTGAAATTCGTCATTTAGAGCGCTAAACTACCCTGGCAAAATCACAATTTTCTTTATTACGTTTCTTACTGATTCCATCTTCAAACAACAGGTCTGAAATTATAACTGATCCGAAGCTTGTTAATCATCGAATATATCAGCGTGATAAAGTTGGACGTATTTGATGCGTATCTTACGATTTATTTACGAATCTTTTCTCGTCAGAGTCGGAGAGATCGCAAACATGTGTTTTTAAATTTATCTTAAATTAATTCTTGCATAGCGTTAGATCGTTATACTTATCACTCTTACCCTCTGTTGTCGTTTAAATATATCCCGCGGTGGAATCGTTAGGTAAATTTTTTTTATTCCAAACCTTTAATTCATCTTCATAATCTCTTCTATTCATTTCATAGATTTTATACATTGATTTTTATATCTTATATTCACCAATCCTTTCTTTCGGCGCTGCAGGATTTCAATTGTACATCAATATTTATTTCGCTTATTATTCGTTAATTTCTTTTATAATTATATCCCATCGATTTTTTACTTCACTGAGCCTCTTCTCCTTACCGACGATGGTAAACAACGTTTACAGCTCTAGAGAAAGTCTTACAGTGTTTGCGAAGACTGCCACAGGAGGTCAGTAGCGGATGCTGTAATATAAGATGAAAAAGGTCTTTCCATTTGTCGTGATAAATTTTATTTTATTTTTTAAAAACAGGCTAAAGGTTCGAAGATTAAATTCACGCTATAAAAAGTTTAAAAAAAAAAAATAAGTCTTTTGAGGAATGCCAATTTATTTATTTCACTCTACTATTTATGAGATTCTTTTTGTTCTTCTAATCTTTGTATTTTCACCGCTTAATGAGAAAATATTTTTTTAGTCAATAAAATTCATCAGTCGATAATACTGCAGGTCAGTTAATTGATAACGAATAATTAATCCCTGAAAACTGGTGACGAGACTTTTCAAAAATTATTCTAGCCTCAGGTTGATGTGAAAATTTCGGTAAGGATAAAACAGATTTGGAATTTGATTTACCTGCCTCAATTAGGATCCAGAAAATCTCACGACAGATTTTATGGATTCTTTTTAGAGAGATGAACGATTCAACTTTTCGTGTATTTTGGCATAATTTTTATTAAGGGGGCTGAAACTCCTTGCGGAGCTTTATGGAAATGGTTTTGGGTTTCGGGTGCATCATCATCAGGAATACATTCAACACACATTTATAGTCGCGTCGGTTTGAGTGGGTGGTCATGTTGTTGATGCATACACGCATGCGGGGCTGCACTTTGGGATACGGATGGAAAATGAGAAGAATAAGAGAAAAAAGAAGGGAAAGAAACAGAAATAGGAAAAAGAGTAGTGAGAGGTGCAGCGAAGTGACGGTGATCAGCCTCTCAGCTATTATTGTTAGAAGTGCAGCGTTGCATGCTGGGTCGCATTGGTTGTGGTTCGGTTTTGGTTCTTCATTGCCTAATTCGTCCTTCGCGTCCGTCTCCCCCTCTTTTTTCTTTTGCTCTTTCTCTATATTGTCCTTTCATCTATGCAAACTCACACGAAAACGCGCTGAAAGATATTTTAACCTACACGACTTGTGTTTAAGCAACGTGAAATTTAGCGTAAAACACCCGGTAGATACTTTGGGAATATAATCAGAACCGCGAATTTAGGAATTTACTGTTTTTCCATCATCCCGGAGAAGAAATGGAACTTCGTAATATCCGCTCATCGTGGTGCCACACCGTAGAATTATCAAATTTCGCGCCATTTCTAAGTCCGCATTTTATTTGAACGTTGATTTTGAAATTCGTTTGGTATTACCAGTGAGATTAATTTTTTATTCTTCATTTGCGAATGGAATTGTAGTAAATAAAGTAGATTTTGATTGTCTTTTTTTTTTTTTTTTTACCTCGGTTTTCAACAAAATGCCAATGGTCGTGTGTTTGTTTCACTATCGGCATGTATAAAAACTGATCAATTGTTACGCAATGGAACGCAGAGCGAGTATAAGTGCGGGAAATCATCTGACCATCAACAATTCTATAGTACGTATCACATTACAAACCAACATTTTATTATAGCATGTTTTACAAACATAGGTGTAAAAAACAGACGTAATTGATATTTGTGAAATAGAAAATCATAAACAAAAGTGAAAATTAGTAATAATAATAACAGCCCCCGTAAAAACTAAACTAAAAAACAAAAGTAATTTTAAATTGAGAAATTTCAAGATTTGGCAACATGAAAAAAGCCACGTGATAATTATATTCTCACGAATTTTTTTGCCTGTAAATTTTTTATTCATTCAGTTCGTAAACAGTGCTCCTATTCTTCACGGATTGAGTATTAAAGACAAATTATAGGGATCGAATACTCTTATCTTTATCGCTCTCTCTTTCTCTCTCGCTCTCTTTCTCACTCTGCAGATAGATGTTAGACGGTATTAACGCAGCATCAAACCTGCGGTTTAAACTCAGACAGAGCATCTTTTGATTATGATACATAAAATACGTAAATAAAATAAATACACAATGAAAATTAAAAAAATTGATAACTCAAATATTCTCAGAATTTCGCATCGCTGAGTGCAGTTTGCGTTAAAGAGACTTAGAGGATGAATAATTAGATACTGTGCACCAGATGGCCGGGGGCAAATCCGTGTATCGTCATATCGTATGGAAGTGACGTAAAAGTTGAAATATTACAGATATGAGCGTAGATGTATGATATATTAAATGTGTGAATGCGAACCTCTCAAGTCTAATCACCCACGGTGATAAAAAATGTGTATATATCTATTGATACTATTTACGTTAGAGCTCGGAGGAAGAATACTTTTGACGTCGACACCAGTTTGTAGATTTTACATATACGAATATGTATGGACTAATCATATCGGTTTCAAAGATTCTGTAGTGAATAATTCAACTCGGAACCAAAAGATCTGATAATTTTAAATAATTTCAATCCGAAAACGAAATTTTCGATGGATACTTGTAGCGAGATAACTTGTTGTAGGTACTCTTCAAATAATTGCAGATGTCGAAATGAATCCAACGAATTTTTGCTCGTCCATTTTAGATCATGCGTTTCAGGAATGTCGCACTTTGAAATTTAATTCACATGCGATTAGCCTTACGAATTAGCAAAGCGAGCTGCGTGTTAGCGATGAGTTCAAAGGGCGATTTCTCAGCAACGGATTGTCCAGCATTGACGGACTTGAAACTGGTTGGATTTATATCAACGTTCTTCACAACTTCAGAAACGCGAAAGTTATCAATTCGATACTACAAAAGTTGTTCAGCATCAAAATTTTGCCCTTCCAATGCCAGGTACATTTTGTGAAACTTTTCACGTTCACTTCTTTGATCCCCAGAGTATCCACTTGTGGTTTTTCACATAGATTTATAAGACGCGATGAAAAATATATATATTGACAGCGTCAGATTTCTGACCAGCTGCTCCTGCTTGGGCGTACTTAATTTGATATCGTGGGTTGTTGGCTTCGGGGCATAAAACGGACCTTGTGCAAGGTTCAGAATTTTCTCGGAGGGGAAATAATGATCGGCATTCTTGGCCGCGATGCGTTTTTTATTCCGCGCACGTATCGATTTTGGGTTAAAAGTAACGATCGGTTGTAAACACAACCATCTTCATTTGGATTGAAAATTTTTATTCTTTGTGTAATTCGATTCTACCGGTATCGTGTGATAATTAAATCGGGTAAGAAATCTGGTAGAGATTAAACTTTATTCAATTACATGATTATTTTTTACTCGTATTTCTATCAATCGATTTCTGAATGGTCACTTGTAACTGAAACTATAACCGAATTGGTAATCCATGCTCAATATTGAAAACTGGGCTACAATAATTATTATGAATTATTTACTGAAAACTAACTAAACGACGAAGTAAGTTACGTAAGTAAATTAATTACGTACGCTCAGTGGTGAAATTGTTGTACTATTCAGTATAAATTACTAAATAACTGACTGTAACGCTAAAATAATGAGATGTATTGCCAAACTGACCTTACATAACATCAATTAGGAACTAAAACCCGACTAAACTGAAGTTAACCAGAATTCGTGAGAGCAATAGATGGCAACCGGGTGTTTACAAACTACGATACTTTCGAAAATCCATGCCATCGGCACATTGCAACGAAACGACCGCTGATTTTTCCTAATCTGGAAAGGTTCGATATTATCTATCCGGAGCCCACGCGTCACGCTCTTAATCGCTAACGATTTAATTCCAACATCTAGACGTGGGAGGAAGTTGTATACATAGATTTGTATAAAGAGTATTTAGCACAAGTTTCCCTTCCTAGTTCCTGCGTAGGTGATCGGGCCTGATGTCCCTGACGATGAATGATCGCTGCTATCCCTTCTCCGCAATTGTGCAATTAGTATACCTAAGCACACATTATTTTGTTACTTACATTCGTTTACTGTAGAAAAATTAACAAAGAAAAGAAATAAAACATTTTGTCCACCGACTATTTGATAGAAACCAAGTGAAAATCTTGACATACGATCGATAATTGATTTGGATACGTAAAGAAATTTAATAAGTTGGAAGTGAATTTTTCTGTCAACATTAATTCATTCTAGACATTGTCGCTCTCCCAAAAAAATATTAACTGGCTCCGGAAGTACGTGTTGAGCAGCTACCAGTAGCACGAGTCTGGCTCAAGATGGCGGTTTATAAATCCAGCTCTCGTGCTAGGTTAGGTTACTTCGTACAGCCGTTTGCCTGCCGGAATTGTCGGTCGTTGATCGTTTATCGACACGAGGTGTAAACGGATAAATTCCTGATTCTCTCTAAACGGGTACCTAGCTTTTATTTACACTCGACGATGCTGCTTAGCCGTAGTCTGCTGCCGTGCTGTTGTTGCTGATCGAGCACAGGAAATGCTGCCTGTGAAGCTGCATGGCCGTTCAGGAAGTACGAGAATAGCACCGAGCATACTCGGTGTCCATCACTTCGCAGTTCACGTTTATTCCGTTTCTCCGTGTACGTAACAATTCTTCCATTTTCTTCCTCGCATTTACGCTTCGTCCGATGAAGGATCTCTCCATCATCGTTACTTGACAAGTTGCTTTATACCGCCTGTTTTATCGACGCCAATGATTATCGGATTCGTCGGTAATATTGGAATTATCTGTATCTAATGAGAATCGTTATAAATTCACGCGATTCTTTCCTTAAATTCTGATGTCACTGTCAGGGAATTTGGTTTATTGTATTTTGGTGCTACAAAGCTTGCAGCAGACGCCAAGGCGTAATCAATGAGTCCAAGATCGTCGAAATCAGACGAACCGTTCGCGAGATATCGCGATGTGAACTTCATCGCTAGCGCGAACTTGCATCGCCCGCCAAATCGCTTTGGGCTAGTCGCAGGCGAGTTGAACTTCAAAGTCCGATATCTCTTGAACGGAGATTCGGACATCAACGAGCTTGGGCTCGTTGGATTCGTCTTGAAACCGACTACAAGCTGACTAGTACAAAGCACATCATATCGTCCGAAAAGACCATCCGCGTTCCAACATTTCAAACGGCATGACGTAGAAGAGAATTAGCAGTGCTGTTTTCTTCTCCATTCAAAGCCACGAAACTTTACCCCTGACTTTTTCTTCTCTAAACACTTTCAGTCGGTGAAAAAAATGTGTTTCTAACAACGTACATGAAAAGATCCCGAATGATGATGATGATGAATACTCCTAATCCGATCTAAGCCTCGCAGTAATTGATCACAAAAAATAATCTAATAAATTACGCGTTTCCTCTCGACTCACGCGGCTGTACGTATATCTATGCCTAGAAACGCGTTTGTCTAGATGTAGATTGGGGTTTCGATCTATTTTTCTTCGTATCCGTGAGCATATGACGAACATTACACGCGTACCATATACATACACTAATATTATTTTAACGCCAGGACATACGGCTGCTGCACCACAGTTATATGTATAATGCATCTAGGTATGTCTACTCAAAATGCATTATATACACATATATCTACCGGAAAAAAAGCTCAGACTTAATACGACTAATTTTGGAACGCAGAATGGCTCTGCAGTCCTTCCCTTTCCCTACCCAGTAATGCACTCACCCCAAAGTTTAGTTACCTACCGCACTCGGTTTTCGTTAGCATGTATTTCGTATAAATGTATGCATATACCTATATCTATGTAATTTCATGTATATATGTATATATGCACTCAGCATATCGTACTTGACACTGGGCTGTATAAGCTCTCCGATATCAAAGCTTAGCTCGTCTTTTCTCGGGCTGTGATATTTTTGTAATGTGCTTGGAGCAGGTAAAAAATGAAAGATTGACCCGCAGCCGAGACGAAGAATTCAATTATAGAAATGAAAAGTGATAAGATAACCATCCATATTCTTTATTCATCTTTTTACCGTAACTAATAATAACAAGAACAACAATAATTATAATGATTATGACAGTAAAAGTAATGATAATAATAAAAAATATTTGTCAAATCATGTCGTAAAAAGATTTTTTCAAATATTCTTCTACAGACTTTTTCATATTATCATAATTTATCTAAAAATAAATTAAAAAACTGCGCTGGTTAACGATTAAATTAAATAATGTTTAATCCCGTTTCTTTCTGTTTGTCGCATGTATGCGTTTTCGACAACCCTGTGAAATTGGCCCCCCAAGTTTCGAATCATTGAAAGTCGTTCTTTAATTGCCTAATAATGATGATTTTTTAACCTAAGATTTCGTTACGTTAACGTTACTAACTTCACACAAATGAACACGTACCTATCTATCAATGCAGTGATGAAATAAATATGTTATAAGCTCATTTCATCATAGACATCGTTTTTTTTTTTTTATTACAAGTGATGGATAAGGTAAAAATTCATGTTTCTTCAAGTATACATACATGTATATTGTAGGGGAGATTGGAGTACCTCGGGCACGATCGGGTACCTTTAAAATAAAAATAAGGAATGGGGCACATTGAAAGACCTTAAAAATTTCGTGTATGCGAGGAAAAATGGAGACATACGTCGAAAGTTCATAATAACCGCGGCAAAAGGAGGTGAAACATTTCATTTACCTTGAAGCATTTGCTGCAGGTAGGGGAGAGTGAGGTTATGTGTGACATAGGGCACAGTGTTCCATAATGAATATCATGCAAAACTCTTGAAGCGGAAGCTCGAACTTAACCAAAACATTCTTTATACACTAAAATGCGACAGTTCCATTCGAATTTCTTACAACGTAGGATGGGCATAATGTTGAAAACACTAGAAATATGATTTGGACCTTCGGCGGGCAGATTTCAGCTCTGCATATCATTCGTTTTTTCCTCGTTGCCGTCAAGTTTTTTAGTATAATTATACTCGTACGTCACTTGTCAACCATCAAGATGATTGTGAGCGTTAGTAAAGTTTGCTTCCAATGTTTGCGTTGTTGATTATTAATAACAAATGTTTTTAACTATCGGTGCGGATCATTGTGGTAAATTTTGTTACGGCTCACTGCGACAATTCTACAGTCAATCGGGTGAATGGATATTTTTCGTTTTACAATTAGCCAAGATTCGGGGAAATTTGACGAGAGTTTGAACTTTTAGAATTTCACGCGTTCTGTGAGCCAAATAAAAATAGTTTTAGCTTGTATACCACATTGTCACCAGATTAACGCAGGGAATTTTAATACAAAATGAGCGTCCGTGAAGAATGTTTATTATCAATTCCTGTCCCAATTTATTAGAAAAACATATGAAGCTTATATTAATTCAAGTATACACGTGTTAGAAGTGCCAGCTGTAAAAGTTATCTATAGTCGATTTCAGGGATTATAAAGGATTTAAAGAGAGCGAAAAATGAGAACGACATGTTTATTATCAGCTGTGACGGCCATGACATACCTCGATATGTATGTTAGATACTTTTTTTTTCTACCTGGCAGACGGTACTCCGTCCTTTATACTATATATATCACATTGTACCTCACGCCGTGGAAAAAATCTTTATCCGAAAATATCATTATTCGGACGCGTCTGCAAATGATGTGCAAACGTTTGCAAGAAAAAAAAAATGGAAAATTGAAATTTGGGAGGTAGGGAGGTAACTTCAGACAGGTGTTCTCGTCTTGCATTACAATACAATTTAGTGAGTAATAAAAAAAAAAACGCACATTTTAATTCACATAGCGTATAACATAATTAAATACTACTTAAGAAACATTTCTAGTACAAAAATTTCTACTCTCTAACTGCCGCGTACATTGAATCAAAAACACAACGGCAGAAAAACAACTCTTGAGGCGATCTGCAGGTGAACGATTAAACCAGCGAAACGTCGGTTGTAATTATCAATTTCAATTCTACAACGCCGTCTCTCCAATGATGGAACTATTTTTTTTTTGTTTTTGCAGATCAGGCCATCCGGCTCCCGGGGTTTCACATTCGTTACCACAAAACGTAGGAATCAACCGCTCAGGGAGTACCAAAGAATGGCCAGATATTGCCGGTGAGTCGAAAATGAACACGTTGCTTTTCTACTTTGTTCTCGGTCTTATTGAAAACATTTTTGTGATCTTCTTGCTCGAATGAATTTGAGAGATTTATTTATATCGTATATAATTTTACATACATATATTTGTGTATTTAATCAATTGCTAAATTAAATGTTTTTTTTTTTTCATCCGGGGTCGGGTGAATCTTAATTCCTGACTATAGATAAAAAAAAAAAAACCACATTTTAGCCACGACAGAGAGTGAAACGGTTTTTGAAAATATTGCTACATTGTTGTATTAAGTTGCAATCGATGGCTGCGACGTGATATTTGAACAAGCTTGAGCGTAGAAACCGAAACAAACACCTTTGAACAATAGAAATAGGAACATTTCGGTGATGGGAAAAAGTTACTCGAAATCCCAAACGATCAACAAAAACGAAAAACGATCAGTGATTGGTTATTGAGATGGAATTTGAAAGTGTACGAAAAAAAATAATTAAAAAAAAAAAAAAAAAAAAAAACAGTTTTTGCGCGCATTTTTCGAGTCATTGACACTACACGCTACGTAAAAAAACACATCAGCGCAGTTTGAATAAGACAAACGGCATGACCTCGGAGGTATTTATCCCTTGAGCAAGGAAGGCAGCTTCCTCCCGAATTCTTGACAAGGCAGCTTGACAGGGGCCGCGAGAACGGCGGCGTTCAGAGCCAAGAGAACCGGTCCGAACTTCCGGCGCCCCGGGCGCGAAGCAAGCGAGACGGTGACCGGATTCATGCATTTTGTCCGTGTATCGTGTTTGATAGAAGTAGGCGTGTACAGCCAACCGCGTTGACTGTGAAGCTAAAAGCGCCGCTGGTGGTGAAAGAGGGAAGCTTGATTTTTCAAAACTCGCTGAATGAAAAAAATTGAACACAAATGGAATCGCGAAAATTTTATGATGTTAAACTGATAGGAATTTTCGTTTCTACGTGTGCGTATTTTCGTTGATTCGTTGAGGGAAAGAAGAGTAATGCTTGTGTCAAATTTTTCTCAGTCATTGAGGGAAATAATGTAACTTCTTTTCAAATCCAACCTTGAAACGGTTCTTTAAGCGCCTTGTGATTGCATTTTCTCCTGCATTTTATCCCCAAATTCACCTCTGGTACAAAAAAATACATTAATTATGTGGAAACCTTCAACAAAAATTCACTTTGCACTTTAAAAAAAACTCTAACGATAACGTTTATTGTACAAAAAAAAAACAAATAATGAAATCAAAATCTTTTAATTACTGCCAAGTACATAATTTCTTCGCAAAAATAAGAAATGAAGACCAAGTATATCGAATTAGGGACGAAATGAATAATTCGGGGTTAGTTGTACAAATTGACGGAACATTTGAAAATCTTTTGCTTTGAATCAAAATGCCGACAACTATAACGACAGCTATATTAGTTTCTTACCATTTTCTATTTTTCGAAATTACCCAACAGCTCCCATAGATTTTTTCTCACAGCCACTAAATAAGTTCTCCTATTCATTTCACGTTTCGAATCACTACAATATTATTTATTTTTGTCACGACGAGCAATTCTGACCTCTTGATTGATAGTGATTTTTTTTTTAGAGTGTCAATGCTTATTATTTTTTTCCATAACGCTTTGAGGCTAGCTTTGATTACTGACCGAGAGATTCGCTCGTTCGCTTCTATAATCGACGTTTCGCCAGTCTTACCATTCATCATCTCATCTCTTCTACCGTTATCAGAAACGCAGGGTGTACGATTGGTTTGGAAGAGGCGCGTGGCTGCTGGCCACCAGCCCACATAGTGGGGAGTAACGATTGCTGATCGTATCGCGGGTCATTTGCTCATCGTCGAAGGCAATATTGTAATCACGCCAAACGTTCGATTCACTCTCTATGTATGCGTATATTTACCACTGCATAGTTCGATTCACAGGATGCAGTGTGTAAGATCATAAAGTACAATCAAGCCTCTCTTCTTGGAATTAATTGTGAAATAAAAAAGAAATGTACATGCATTTGGTACGATGTAACGATAGTAATTCAAGAATCGAAAAAATGCGACTGTAATTCAATTGGCAAAAATCATCGAGTACAAATTTTTCATGTACCTTGTAGAGTTATACGGTTTTTCCGCCATCTCGACCTCCAAAAATATGAACATGATAGAATTTTGTCGAAAAAATAGTACCTAGGGAATTGCTGAGTCGCGAGTTCTGAACCGAGAGTAAAAAATTTCACACTAAAACATGATGAAGTACAATTTAAAGGGCCAAAATACAACGGTAAAAATAAAAATAGTCTGTAGATTTATATATGAAATATGAACGGTAATTCTTGCGTTATTTTTATGATTGCTGATTTCGATTCCGAAGTCAGAATATGTGAAATAGCAGATAGATGCGGTGGAGTGAAACGCAAAAAAGAGTTTGTCTACTCACAAATTTCGTATCTGAAAACCGAATGATTCAGATTCAAAATGGCAGTAGAACGAAAAGATGAACAAATCGACGTGTAAATGTGTACATGGGGTTCTTTCGGGCCTCTGACGTCGAATGTAAAGTCAGAATGTGCACTGAGAGAAATTTTTAGTTCCGGTCACCGTTCAGTCCTTGACTTTTATCATTTTTTACCACAATCTAAAAATATAGCTCTAGATAGAAAATGAAAATCAGGTTTCTAGCTGTTACCAGAAAGTCTAGTATCCGTTACTATTCTTTCTCGTTACGATCACTGTTGCTATATTTTCTTGTAACTGTTGCGAAAATTCAATGCTTGTGCAAGAATGAATTGACGTTAAAGTCTTATTTAACTAAAAACGTAGATTTTGCGTTGCAATAACCAAAAAAGGATCGACAATAGAGCAAAATGGTTAGGCGTACCTAGTTTTTCGTAATTCCAACAATATTCAAAGAGTTTCTTTAACGATATCTGTTTTACTGAATTTTTCTAGTTACTGTAACAAATAAAATTTTTCCCAGTGTCCGAATTCAAAATGGCGGTCCTTTTTTCAACTCTTATAACTTTCCCATTCAAATCGTGTTATAACTAAAAGTAAAGGAGAAGCAAATGCGTGAGACTTACATCGTATTGAACCGTCATTGAAAACGTTGTTTGAATTCGTTCGAATGGATATGCACGCGTATGTACCAACAACCCGCAGTCATACCCGTTTATCAAAGCGCCGACTTTCTCGCCGTTTCCCTTTTACCGCGTCTCTTACGTCCTACGCGCCCTACGTTAAAGTCCTACGCCTTCATCCCAATCCCGATCTTGTTCCTCCTCTTCTTCGCATTCTGATTCGTCGCTGTGTTTAATACCCACGTGTCGCCCACGACGTGCACGTGCGATACATACACAAAATAAACCTGCGCGACATGTGAAACACACGAATAAGTGTGTATCCGTAACTGTCCTGTGTAACTTTGTAAAAATTGGTTAACCTCGTTCCATCAACCAGCTATCAACTCTTCCTAACATAGTCGGTATATTTTACATCGCGTAACATGTTGTATCTATAATGTATTTATGCGCTATGCGATTCAACCGCTTTGCGTGGGTCTAAATCGATACACCCACTGAGAAAAATTTCATTTGTTCCAGTAACTAGAAAAATTCAGTAAAACAGGTATGGTTAAAAAAATGAAAATAGTTAAGGACCGAGCGGTAACCGGAACTAAAAATTTCTCTCAGTGCCGTACAATAGAAGCTGTATAATTTTTAAAAGTATCTGAAAGAAATGAACATTACTCTCGTATTGTGGCAATAATAAATTATACTCACCAATTTTTCTCAAAGCGGAGTTTCAACTTGAGTTTTATTGAATCGAAGGAGAATCATGCCAACTCAAATAAACG
Source organism: Neodiprion fabricii (assembly GCF_021155785.1). Taxonomy (NCBI): domain Eukaryota; kingdom Metazoa; phylum Arthropoda; class Insecta; order Hymenoptera; family Diprionidae; genus Neodiprion; species Neodiprion fabricii. The sequence continues at coordinate 19,945,200 of NC_060243.1, forward strand.
GATCGTTACACGTTGCACATAATTCGGTAAACTATCCAGATGACTTTAAAGAAAAAAATAAAAACGAAATCAGTTCTTATAATTTATTCTTTCGGTTATAAAAAATTAATCGAAATATCACCGCAAGTAAATATACATCGATGCATCGAATATAAAATCAAATTGAAAGGTACGATGGGATCAGGATCGATGACGTTCGAGCTTTTGGAAGAAGTCGTCTCTACGTTTCTTCGCACGTCTTTTCCCGATCACGCCGCAGCGTTTACGGTTGAATGACTACGAGGTATGATGTTCCGCAGGGTATAATATCGTGAGCAGAGAAGGCGTCGTCAATTCCTACAACCGAACCTTGACATCCGATCCCTTTTGAATTCTTTCCTGTATACGTGTAGATGTTTTTCTAACTTTGTTTTCAATCTTTTCCCTTTCTCTCGCACGATTTCCGCCGTTACGCGATTCTCTCACGATTATATTTCTGTCAAAAGCAGAAACAAGGAACAAACATTGTCGGGCATTCAAGTTTTTGCAATATTTTTTGATTTAATAAATTAGGTTCGAGGTATTCTGTCATTTTTCTTTATCATCTCCTTTTATCGTCATCCTACAATGTTTCCTTTCTTGGCTCGGTACGTCTGTTGAACTACGCAAATAGGCGATATTTTTTTCCTTTTCTCACTCGCAAAGATTCTACACGTAACACGCTTGGTGGAATAAATTAACAGATATCCTTCGGATGGCCTCGCGTCCTTCTCGAATCACAAAATAAATTACCGAATTAGGGTCACGCGGAAATCCCAGCTCCTCAAGAATCTTCTCAACATATACCTTATTACGCATACACGCACGCCTGAGTGATGTACGTATAACAGACAATGCGGCACAGGTATAATACAAAGTATACGATACCCATCATCATTATCATCGCGTATAATGTGGGAATTAGGGAAAGCTTTGGTTGCCTTGCATTTTATCCTCTTTCTCGCTCTGTTTCTGTTCAAACACCACGAGCCTTTGCTTTTCCCTTCTTTATCTGTTCTTTGTTACGTGGTCAAAAAAGAATCGGGATGCCGTGTACGTACGTTTGTGTATGCCTAATTGTTTTTATACCGCGGATGAGAACCGGGCACTGAAATTATTCTGTCTTTAATCTTTTCTTTTCATTCTTTACGTACGACGTATCGCATGTATAGTGCATGTATAGCACTCGCGAGATTCGACGAAGATTAGCCTCCGCAATATATATGTATAATAATCTATCTTATAGGTACGGTTTTGCAGGAATACAATGATGTATTGTAACTTAAAAAGTCTGTTGAATTAACGCAATTATACAAATTAACACATTAGATTCATAGATATCTCAATCAGACGAAAATTTATTCCTTCTTGCGTGAGTATATTTTCCTATCCGAAATACTGCAAAAAAGTTATTACAATATCTAGACTAGATAGGCATCCAACTAGTATACATAAATTTGCAAACAATCAAAACAATTTCCGAGCGAATAAAAATCACAAAAAAAAAAGAAATATCAAATGGATTAATTATATTTCATTTGCAAACGAAGGAATTATTATCTTCAAACATCGTGAAACGTCACGCCATGATGTGACTTGAGTTCTTATTCATTCGACCTACATCGATTGTGAGAGAAATTTTTAGTTCCGGTTACCGCTCAGTCCTTAACTATTTTCATTTTTTACCACAATCGAAAAATATAGTTCCAGGTACAAAATGAAAATTAGTTTTCTAGCTGTTACCGGAAAGTCTAGTATCCCTCGCTATTCTTTCTCATTACGATCGCCGTTACTATATTTTATTGTAACCCGTTGCGAAAATTTCATGCTTGCGCAACAATAAATTGACGTTAAAGCCTTGTTTAACTAAAAAAGTAGAGTAAACCTCAGAAACTGATTTTGCGTTGCAATTACCAAAAAAAGGATCGACAATAGCGCAAAACGTTTACTTGTACCTTGTTTTTTGTAACTCCAACAATATTCAAACAGTTTTTTTTAACGGTACCTGTTTTACTGTAATTTTCTAGTTACTATAACAAATGAAATTTTTCTCAGTGTACGACACCGGAGAAGTTCTACCATTATTATTTTCAACTTCAAGTAATATTTGTTTAACACAGGACCCGAGTACACGTGGATTAATTACCGGATGAAACACTGCGGGAGTTACTGCGCCTAGTATTTTTCAGCCTTTGTTTCGTCTAATATGGCTAAGTAATAATAGGGCTTCGGGTATCGCGTGGTGCTCGAAATTTTCCCGGGGATTTTTATACCTATCTATCGCACTACCGGTTTGGTCTAGCTGCTTCCGATCTATACTTCAACTTCCTGGAAATAAACCGAACGAAATGGGATCGGAACCAAGCCTTGCAGCTCAGAATTAATTGCAAAATACAATATTCAATCTTTTTTTGGTTAATATTCACTTTGGGAGAAAATTTGTTTGTTTTTGTTTGAAAACTTGTTTATTTCATCGTTCTCCGAAAATTTGAATGATAAAACAAAAGGTAAAAAAACAATCAATCGTTGGAAATGTAATATAATACAATGAGAATAAATTTTATTTACCGAAGGCAAACGAATGACAAAATTTATCTACTGGTATAATCTATTTTTTCTACTTTGTATTATGTGTACTGTGCGTATAACACCCAATGTAAAAACCGCATCAAAGCGGAGTATCGTGTTGATTTTAGACTGTGAGATATGAGTAGATCCCTATATCAATGTAGACTGAACGCCGCTTTCGGGGATGCCGGAAGCATTAAATTGAAGGAAGCAAGAAGGGGGAGAGGACGAGGTGAATATCTTTAGCCGGTAGAGAGGGCTGCGCACGAAAAATAAGAAGAGAAAAATAGGAACTTAGAAGTAGAACTATGAGGAGGAAAGTGAACCACGTGGCGACGTAAGCCGGAACTTGAGATATTTTAATGAAAAACTTGAACGAGGAACAGCAAAAACGTTCGGAAATTGAGGAAAAAAAGTTCCTTGCATTTTCCATCGTGTGAGAAATGAGTCACTATCACCTAGAATGTTTGTTATTCAACGTGTAAAGAGATCATACAAGCGACGGTATTACTTGACAAGAGTGATTGAAGAGTATCGATATTTGCTGATCAGTTTTTGGGAAGACTTTTTCAATAGAAACGACTTCTTTTAACAAACATACAGTCGATGTCATAGCTGCAGGCGTCGAGAGGAATCAAACGAGACCTCGTTCGACAATTTTGGTCCAGCCGTTCGCGAGATATCGCAATTTCAAAGTTTTCGAGGTTATGTTTCCTCCAATTTAGCGTCACGAGGCTCCAACTGTGTTCGATTTTTCTACCGTAACTTTTGAACGCTACATCACAGCAACTTGAGACTATGCGCAAAATATCGTCCTCGAAAAAATACATCATTGAAATCTTAGCCATGGATCGTTTGAAATTTTCCACCATTTCCCAAGCATTATTAATCGCACAAAGAAAGGAACAGCGCAACTTGTTTCTCTCTTAATATAGGGTATGTTTTATTGAAATCATTTTTTGTTCCATATCTCTTAGTTCAAACCAGATAATGAAATACAGTATACATACAATATATACATAAAATTGCGTAGTTGTACTGCAATAAATCCGCATGGAAGTTGCAACAGCTCTGTTTTCTGGAGAAGAGAGAGAGAGAGAGAGATGAGAGTAGAGAAAAATGAGGTAAAATTACGACAGATAACCGAAAAAAAAACAAGAAGGAGAAAAATAAAAATTAGTCACTTCCGTGGAAAGTATCATAACTCCAGTAAGACTTTTTGTCTGACGATTCGCGTAACAGTTTCAAGTCACTTATTATTATATTATACGTATACGTACTTCAAAGGATTGTGAACTCTATTTAATGGAATTCATTCTGTTCTGCACTTCGCGCGTATTCCGAATTCATTAGATTAATTAGTCATAAAAAATCCCACTTATTAATTTAGATGGATTAGCAGACGCAGATGAAACACAAAAAAAAAAAACTGGCAAAGACAAAAACACGACAAGTGAAACGCGAGTCATGTCTGTACGAATTTGCCGCCCTCTCGTGTCTCGCCTTTCTCTCTCTATCTCTCTTTCTCTCTCTCCAATAAAACCGCGAACCTCGCGTGTCGGAAGTTCGGTTTACGAGAGAAAAATATTCCGCTGGTCACACGGATCATATTCACTACACCTGCCGCAACGGGTCGTCCTCTCCGCTGGCTGCAGCGGCACCCGGAAGTTGAAGAAAATCCCACAGCAGAAGACAATCTGGTGCGCTTCGATTCACCTCCAACCTTTTCGTTCAACGATCGCATGCTTATTCTTGTCTTACAACGAGACTCCGTCTCAATTCATTCGTTTACTACTCCAAAATTCTTCCAAATGATCTTTGGTGTTTCTGTTTTTTTTTTTAATTTTTTTTTTTTTTTATTTCTCTACGCATAATCGCGTGCACGCGAATCTATATTTGTCAGCCAAGTTATATTCAGCATCGTTTGCAGCTGGCACGGGATTTCAAAAATTCACTGTAATTTTATTTTCAAGTGACTGAAAGTACTGCACGTTGTAGAGAATCAGGCTTTAATAATTACGCGAACAATTGAATATTGTCATGCGTGTACCTCGTGCCTACTTTCCCTGGATTTTTCTCACGGCTCGTGTAGGAGAAACACGATACACGAGGCAGGGAAAAATATTTCACCTACATTTGGCTTCCTCGCGAAACGCCTGCAATTATAATAATTCATGCCATCGTTGATAAGGCGAGCATCGGAATAGGGAGGGGGGGGGGGGGGGGGGATTATTTTAAGGTATTAGATTAACGAGGCCGAAGCCAGTAGCCGGAATTAGCTGGCAAATGTTCGAAAATCAAAATTGTTTGACATAAATTGAGCCCCCGATACTTTTTTAGAATTATGAGGATAAAACTGAACCGCATTTTTCTATGTTCAAAAAGTTTAACACGATTTGCTGCTAACTCTGGCTGCTAGCTTCAGCTTCATATGAGATTAGCGACATGTAGGTCGATTGGAAATCGAAAGTAGGTGGCTTGCAGGACGCTTGTATCGACAGTGTGACGGGTAAAGTTTTCCTTGGCCGTAGCCAATCAGCCGGTTATTTGCACTGCAGATAAATGAATACATCGTTTAGGTAGGCGTGAAGTGAGAACCTGCAATTACCCGACATTCACCTGACTTCCCGTGTCTCCCGCATGTTCACGCGGTGTTCTTATCCCATGCGCGAAATTAAATCGAGAATTTACAAATCGTACGACTGGGCAATCGAGCAAAGTTCTCTCAAATAATATTTCTCACCTTGCTTATCGTCTTCTCCGTAAAAAATCTAGACGATTATTCGGAAGCAAAATTTTCGAGGAACTAACCGTTTTCAAACTAGAGTCGTTCGAATTCTGAACCAACCACGCTCCGTCAAAAAATAACGGTCACGTACTGCCGGATAATAATTGGTTCAAACTTTGGCGCGCTTTAGTTTGAAATCCATGAGAGGCTCGAAATTTTCGCTGAAACAAAATCGGCTCGGTTTTCTACTGGGAATAAACCGAATCTATTTTTTGCCTTCGTTTTGAACGTGTTTCTTTTCTACCACGCTATATATTCTCTCGCGTTGGGAAAAAATTTGAACGAAACCCAGTTTCTGACCGTCTCTGAACGGTCTTTCGGTTTTCTGAGTCCCTTAGTGGGCGGACCGGATCTCGCTCATAGACGGTAGCGGTTCCTCGCGTTACGTCTACTTAGTCGTTACGCAATTGTCTATCCGCATTTCCTACTCTGGTATACATACGCGTGAATTTACGTACTGCGTCAACTGTGTGAGTTACGTTTATTCAGACACAACCACACGCGATAGAATGACGTTCTGTAAATTATCGCTTGTTACGTTGGTACGCGGCTCGAATTGGGATTACGCACGTATCGGGAGTGTCACCTTTGTCACACTGCGAGCTCGCAGGCAAATTCGTCATAGATCGGGAATAATTCGTAAGTAAATTCAAGTGACATAAAATTGTTCGAAGTGTCCTTATAACGTGAACTCCAGTGACGCGAGTACAGTTCAATGAAGCGAATTGAAATAACTTTGGATGACTTCACTTGACTAGAAGTAACTTCATATGAGTTAAATCGGCTCTGTATTACTCTCAATAAATAAACATTATACCTCGAAGTAATTTACGTGACTTGAAGTTACCTAACAAGACTGAAAAAGACTTCAAATAATTTCATGTAGTGAGTTTCAGTGACGTTTTATCCAACTTCGCATTTATGGATATAAGTGATTATCTACTGTCAACTTGAGTGACATTAAAGGATTTCAAGTGAATTGTTGTGACTCTCAGCGGAACATTAAGTGAGTCAACGTAAGACCGGTATGACTTCAAGCTGCATGGTGAGCGTTTCAATGTTCACTTAAATATGGCTTTCTTGAAAGATGATAAGTCCGAAAAAAATCGAGTCATTGCCACAGTTTAAATTACAACATATCAATCTTGGAATCTTTGCACCGATAGAAATTTTTAGTTCCGGTTACCGCTCAGTCCTTAACTATTTTCATTTTTTACCACTATCGAAAAATATAGTTCCAGGTATAAAATGAAAATTAGTTCTGTAGCCGTTACCGGAAACTCTAGTATCCGTCACTATTCTTTCTCATTACGATCGCTGTTGCTATATTTTATTGTAACCCGTTGCGAAAATTGAATGCTTGTGCAAGAATAAATTGACGTTAAAGCCTTGTTTAACTAAAAAATTAGAGTAAACCTCAGAAACTGATTTTACGTTGCAATAACCAAAAAAGGATCGACAACAGCGCAAAATGATTAAGCGAATCTTGTTTTTCGTAATTCCAACAATATTCAAACAGTTTTTTTAACGATACCTGTTTCACAGAATTTTTCTAGTTACCATGACAAGTGAAACTTTTGTCAGTGCGGAATGAACAAATAAATGAAAAATACGAGATTCTTCATACAACCAACATGGCGGCACTGAGTTAGGTACGCGGGCAAAGCAGATTATTTATTTTCCAATTTTATTTCGATTGTAAGCCTACATCGTCACGGTCGGGTAGGTCAGGTTCCGCCGGATGAGGAAGTAAATTAGACTGACCTGACTGACTGCAGTCCGGATCCAGAATCCAGACCGGAAGTATCGGCGTATCGCCGCGGCGTAATTACGGCCGAGTGTCGTCCACATTCAACTTGTACAACGAATCGAATCTCCCATCGTTGTTCGAATGTACAGATACACCTGGAAGTCCGAAATCCCGGCCGTTCTCGCGGTCACCGATAGCTGACATTAAACGATATACAACTTCCATTGTCGATAATTGGGTTAGAGGTTAGGTTACATTGCTTCCATGCACGCGATCGACACCCAACCCGTACAACATTCGAAATTGAATTTATTGAAATTTGAATATAACCACGTGTCAATACGGCGGTTATAGCCACGTGATCTTGAGTTTTTTCAAACACTGCAATGTGCCAATTACGGACCGTCAAAGATGGTAGCAACATTTTTTTTCACTAGTTACATTAGAAAAATTCAGTAAAACCGGTATCGTTAAAAAAAAAACTGTTTGAATATCGTTGGGATTACGAAAACGAGGTACACGTTTTTGCGCTATTGTCGATCCTTTTTTGATAATTGAATTTTGTCACAAAAGAATTTCAAAATTCGCTCTGTGCCTTTCATCTTGATATCTGGACATGTTTCTGATTCTAGTTCGAAGTCTTCCGCAAATTATTCTGCCAATTGAACTTGCAATTAGCCGCTTACGTGGGTTAAGCGAAATAGTTTGAAAAAAAAACCAAGTTTCAGAAAATAATAAAAAAACAAAAAAAAAAAAACATTCGGATGGATCCATAATTCGCGTAATCGTAACTATGATAATCGGATGGAAAACGATGTAACAAATGTTTCTTCTTATTTGTCTAAACTTGCAGAAGTTTCTTGTTTTTTTTTTTCTAATTTTTTCTACCCCGACTTAATTTGGTTTGTGTAAAAAAATGTGCAGTCCCTTTCTCGACACCAACCAATTACGCACAATTATTATTTGTAGCGATGGAATCGTAACCCTTGTGTCAAATAATTGAATCGCCCGTTTGCGTCGCGCCAAGCTTCAAATTTTTTCCTCACCTTCTCACTTCCCCTCTTCGTCTCGCTCTCCTTCTCGTTCTCTCCAACTATTTCTTTAATTAAATAACCCTGCATCGATCCATCTGCACGAGAATATAACGGAACAAAGCAAGAACCGTAAAGACAGTGAACGCGAACCAGCCCCTAAAAAGGAAAAACGTCGCTTCCGTATCCCTCTGTGTATATAATACATAAAGGCACCCTAATCAGCGGTTGACGTGAAAATATTGCCTCGCCTCTCGTCCGCCGAATCTTTATTTTATTTTTCCGTCTATTGTCCGCGTGTTATCTGCAGATCGGGGAGGGTCCGACACATTCTCTATACGCAGGTACGAATTATGATGTAATACCTGAGTAGTTCGTTTGGGGCTGGACGATGTTGAGCGTGTGCCGTACACCTATAACCATTATACACAGGTAGGTGTGCATAAAACTAAAGGGTCGAGTGTAACCACACCCTTGGTTCACCAGGGCGCGGCCAAGGGTGCGCCGGTCAATGCACTCATCCTTGTCCATTCGTATCCGCGCGTGCAGCGAGCTACGCGTGGAGTTGTAGTTGTGCTGGATTCGTGCTCGTGTTTGTAAAAAGGGGCATCAAGCATGGATCGGACAAGGGGTAATCAATTCTCATTACACCCACCGCGGAAGAATGATTGATGAATAGATTTTTTAAAGTTAATTACGCGCTTCGTCGAGACTGAAATTATTTATTATAAAATCTAGCACCGTTCCAGCATCGTGATGATTGGTAATCAGAGGCGACGAATCAACGCGTACTCGAATAATTTGAATCGGCTGTTCGTGATATCAATTGAATTTTTTATGTACCTGTTAATTGTCTCAGACGTAATATATTTCGACTTCTTTATTTGTTGCTGTTGGAAAATTTAAACTTATTTATGCTCCACGGTGTAATATATCTAACAAGCGTTTGATCGTTCATGACTAATTAATTTCGTTTAAAAATTTATCGTCGCTGGAATGTGACAGATTTTTACGGTGCTTGGATCAGGACGGGTTTGACATTCATTCTCGAAAAGAACTTGAGAGATTGATATTGAATTCTAGGATCATTTAATAATTTGTAAATAAGATTTACATTTGATTAAAAGCGACTGTGAGGTAATCGATTTAGCATTTTTGTCTGACATAGGTCAAGTATGCTTGAATGGAATTTGGAAAAATTGTTGAATTCAACTTTAGCAATCTCGAACGTATACTAGAGTTTATTAAAACGTCAGCCCAAAACTTGGTATACTTAGCAACTTCGTTTACGGGTGGATACCGTCTGTCATAAGTTTATCATGCTGAAATCGCAAAGTTGAGACAATTATCTCTAACTGAATTGATTTTCTTATGCATCGTACATGGAACGAAATCTGTATTACAATGAAAACAGCATTTCGTAATTAGCGTCTATTCTTAAATCTAGCATAAATTTAGCATGCTGATAAAAAGCTTGAGACATTTCATTTCAATGAAATTCTGTATTTCTCAAATTATAAAACAAAATTTATAATTACGGTATAAATGGCGTTTTATAATTACTGTTCATTCTATCCAGCATACATAAATTCAGCATGCTGACGGAAATTCGAACGATTTCCAAATGAAATCGTAGCATTCTCTAATGAAAGCAGACTTGTAAAATATTGAAATTACTTGTGAAAGAAGCCTCAAAATTTGATGAAACAAATTCTAGCATTCTAGTTTTTATTCGTACTATTCCAGCGCTAGTTCAACACCATGCTATAAAAATATATTTACGTAATTGTACGCGCTTGGGCGAAATTTCTTTCAGACCACTTATCAGACTCTCCGTAAATTAAAATTCATCTTCGTGTAATAAAATCGTGCAAGGTGCATCCATTAAATACACACCGGTAATGCTGTACCTCGGCCGATCGCAGCACGCATTTATGACATAGATAAAAGGTGAGTCGTTCGTTCTCCACCCTTGCAGGTACACAAGCTCGGATATATGTTGATGGTGCCCATTTCCGTATTGCGAGCCGCATGCGAGGAGGAACAATATCCGGAATTCTTTCTTTCCTTTCCCCCGTGTTACGTTACAGCTTCGGTTAATGCATCATGCAGGATCGCATGCACACGTGTCGTAAACTTCACATGGGTGCTGCTTTACTAATGGCATCGAACACCATTTCGCAATTGTATACGAAAATCGTTTTTACCATTTAAAAAAAAACAAATAATAATTTCGCGCAAGGCTAACCAGGTCTGTGAAAAATTATACTAACAATAAAATTATTTGCACTTGTATTCATTGAATGGGTAAAAATTTTAACATCTCGAGATTATTCTAAGCTTTTATAAATTTGTCGAAATTACATAAATCCTAACGCCAAGATTTTAAATGAAAATATATATTTTTGTTCAAAGATGTGTAAGATATTTAAGCATCGCATCGATTCTGAGATGTCAAGGCTTCGCCATTTTTTAATGCAGGAAACTTTTGCTGGTGCAATTTTTTCGACCCAGTTTTTTTTTTTACATTGTATTCGATTCGTTTCATTCGATGCTAATTTATCTGTTTGAAAACAATTGGAAGTTAATAGTTATTTTCTAATCGTAACTCAAGGCAGAAGTAAATAACGTTGATGGTAAAATTCGACGTCAAATTATCTACTGTCGTTGAGAGAACAGAGGAATGACAAATTCGACAGAGTATCTTTTTAAAATAATCAAATATACTTCGTGAATCTTTTTTTTCTTTTTCCAACTATCCGATTTTCTTTAGTTTTCTCGAGTTCCAGATTTATTTACAATTTCAGAAGAATTACAATGCAATATTCGTTGTTAATTTTTTTCCCTTCTTCTCTAAAACACATTTCTTATCAACATTCTAAATATCATCGCTGACAATTTGAAACTTTACACAGGCATTTCTGCAGTCTAGGTATATTTTACCCTTGTATAATATAAACAGGTCGTGAGAGGGTTGCTTATCTTTGTTATTTTAAAGCTCTTGATAGAGCAATGCATATATAACGTGATTACATATTACTACTAAATTATACACATACATACATGTACAATCAACTGATGGGATACAAGGGAGTGTTTTGAGCTACGCGTTTCAACTGCGAGCTGTAATGTTTACTTTCTACCTCACCAAAAAATTATACATGTATATAGACTGAACCCTCAGATCACCCTTATACACATATATATTATATACACATCATTTTTTTATGCAATCTCATACGAACCTTAGTAAAGCACGATAGGTAGAATATCTGGGTAAATATTGTAACGTACACTATTTTTTATAGAACTGCAAACAAGCGAAGAAAAAAATGAAACGAAGAGAACAACGGAGAACAGAGAAAATCATTCCGGTGATGTTTGTCACAGTGCAAAGGAAGAATTATTATTTCATTATTATTAGTTTCTTCAAAAAGTCCGTTTTCGGTTTGCCTGCAAAAAGTTCGGACCCATCAAACGTTGTAAATCTGGCAAAGTTCGTCAGAAATTCGCGGACCATAGCAAAGCTATGAAATAATTGGCCAATCAGTTAACCAGCTAATTAATTAACGAATCGTTCGATGTCGTTAAAGACCGGATATTTCACGAACTTCGATTTTCCCTCCATCTCATTAACGCAGCAGATGTCGCAAATCTCAATGTTTCAAATCTCACGGTGCCGCCGAAGAACGGATGTGACGGTAATATAGGGATATGTACCGTTTTAGAAGCTTCACTTATCTTTGGCTCGTTAAATTTTTGAAATACATTCCGACGCCCATCCGGTCGTTGCCTGATCTACGTGTATTAAGTATTATGGAAAAATATGGAAACCATCGTGCGTATAACTGAAAAAGAAACCAAAACTTGTTTTCCATAGAACCACATAACATAAGAATATTAATACATCGGTGAGCGAAATCAGGATGGTATTTATATATGCGAGTGAAAAGACACGCAAGAAACTAAAAAAGATGTTGAACGTGAATCCCAGTTTATAGGGAAAAATTAATGAAAAATTGGAAACCTCTAAAAGCTGAAAATAAGGTGCACATTGAACTACGTTCATGCGGAATTCATAGCATAGAATTTAACGACAAGAGGGTCATTATACGTGTGCAAGGATTTATAAAACGAGGGGATGCATCACAGGCGAGACAAGATCATTGAACGACTTAATGCACGCTGCTGCATCACTGAGATCGTGGAAGGAAGACCGTGAAACATTCATCAGGCCGTGTGCAATTCTCGTGTATAATCGTACACTCGATGAGGTTTTTAATTCTTTTCGATTCAAATCATGTGACGTAGAATTATTTTTTATAACAAGTTGTAGTAATTGCGTATACCGAACGAATTGTAATTATTTGCAGAATAAATTTCGGCTAGAACAAGGAATGGTAAATTGTCCGATTAATTCCAAATTTTTATAAACCAACGAAACGAATACATATTTCTTATTAACTTTTTATAATTTCTGTTCATTATTAAATAATTTTCACGTAATATTTTTTTTCTTTTTTTTTCTGTGTAAAATCTGTAGAAATGCAACGTGATCGTGCTAAGAAATGAATTTGCTGAAAAATGTAATCATACGTCATCTGACGATCCAAAACTCTTCATCGCAAAATAAATTTCAACATGTAGAATAATTTCGTCGGCATATGGTTTTTGAGCGACGACATTTTGCTCGACGCAAGATCGAAGCTCCATTCTCCTTCCAATTTATAGGTCAATACCGTAGCAGTTGCGTAATTATCAACATCGTTGAGTGTACCATGCTGCGCAGAAACGTGTGGATTATCCTCGAGTGACCGAGGCGGTACCGTTTGCTTCATGTATTTGGTTTTTTCCATGTCTCAATTACACTTTTTCCTCACATACGTACGGAGTTGCTTAATTGTGTATTTTACGTTGCAGATCGCCGACTCAATCTCTTAAAAATATATGATATATATATATATATATATATATATGTATATGTGTGTATATTCTCGTAGGAAGAAAACTTACGTGAATCAAGAAAGTTCTATAATTTTTTTCAATTATTCAACGATACATGAACATATTTTTTGCAAGTTCAACGCTTTTCACATCTGCACAATTATTGATAAAAATACTGAACAGTCAATTTGACTACAAAGAATAGTTGAATCCATCACTGAAGCCACTAATTAACCATTAATTTTACGTACAATCATATTTTCCCGTCGAAATTTCGAGTTTGAGGTTCAGCATACGGACTGTACGAATAGTCGAATTCAGCCATTAAATTAAACTATGTCGGAATAGTTGTGCATGCGTAGGTACATGTAAAGAAACTAATTCATTGTGCTGTAAACTATTCAACCGATGCTTGGTCATTCTACGTATTTTGCAGCTAAAATTAGTTGCTGCGACTATTATTTCTTGTAATTTTAACGTTAGTGTAATTCAGGACTTTTAAATATCACTTTACATAGTAAATAACTGAAAAATAGTTTTTGCAATTAGATTTTTCTTCCATTTCAGTTTTGAAGTTCATTTCTTTTTAATACCACCCCCCTGAAAATAGTTGCTGAAACTATAATATTGTCCTAGTTTGGCTTTGACATTTAAATACCTTTCAATTTCTCTGCACAGTTTGTGGTTGAAAATAGTTGTTAAAACTATAATTCTTTCCCAGCGTGTCTGTGTTATCCGTTTGGGCTTATTTCACGGTCCTCGTAGGTCCGGGTCCCGGGTTTCTGCTGCTGTTGCACTTGCCTGTATACAAGGTATATAATATAATATAATAGTATAGTTAGCTATAGTACGACCGGAGCCGTGGTTCACAGTGTTCGAGCGTCACATGGCCAGGGACATTCTGGAAACTCCGCCGTGTCGTTGGGGAGGGGGAACGGGACCGGGGGAGGACAGGCATTGCAGGATCTGTGGGAACGTAATGCAATACCATGGGATCGCCTGGATGCATGGACCGCCTGGATTGCGCCGCGCGTTTCGTCGCCACCCACCCCTGCACATGCACAATGTATAGCCGGAGAGCCAAACTCGAGCATTGCCATCCCCCGATCCCTTTCAAAGTCTTCATAATCCGCGGGTCTCCTGGTAAATCGCACTTCTTCCTCTGACAGCCTTTAAGAGGATGCTACGGTCTGTATTTACCGACCGAGTAAATCGTCACTATTTTTCACTATTTTCAAAGCTTGCGTGTCACTGACAACATGCACAATGTATAGTTGGAGGACCAAACCGCGGATCTCCTGGCAAATCGCACTTCTTCCTCTGACAGCGTCTAAGAAAATGCTACGGTCTGTATTTACCGACCGAGTAAATCGTCACTATTTTTCACTATTTTCAAAGCTTGCGTGTCACTGACAACATGCACAATGTATAGTTGGAGGACCAAACCGCGGATCTCCTGGCAAATCGCACTTCTTCCTCTGACAGCGTCTAAGAAAATGCTACGGTCTGTATTTACCGACCGAGTAAATCGTCACTATTTTTCACTATTTTCAAAGCTTGCGTGTCACTGACAACATGCACAATGTATAGTTGGAGGACCAAACCGCGGATCTCCTGGCAAATCGCACTTCCTCCTCTGACAGCCTGTAAGAAAATACTACGGTCTGTATTTACCGACCGAGTAAATCGTCACTATTTTTCACTATTTTCAAAGCTTGCGTGTCACCGACAACATGCGGAATGTATAGTTGAAGGACCAAACCGCGGGTCTCCTGGTAAATCGCACTTCTTCCTCTGACAGCCTTTAAGAGGATGATACGGTCTGTATTTACCGACCGAGTAAATCGTCACTATTTTTCACTATTTTCAAAGCTTGCGTGTCACTGACAACATGCACAATGTATAGTTGGAGGACCAAACCGCGGATCTCCTGGTAAATCGCACTTCTTCCTCTGACAGCCTCTAAGAAAATGCTACGGTCTGTATTTACCGACCGAGTAAATCGTCACTATTTTTCACTATTTTCAAAGCTTGCGTGTCACCGACAACATGCACAATGTATAGTTGGAGGACCAAACCGCGGGTCTCCTGGTAAATCGCACTTCTTCCTCTGACAACCTTTAAGAGGATGCTACGGTCTGTATTTATCGACGGAGTAAAACGTCACTATTTTTTATTATTTACAAAGCTTGCGTGTCAACGGAAGCCGCAGTCAGCGCAATTTTATATTCAGTGCCTGACAAGTATATTATGCCGAAAAACTTGTTTTTGTTTCAGGTTAGAACAAGGCAAGGAAACTTATTCTTGTGATAAGTGGTAATTCAATTATAGGAATATATATTTCTCGGCATCAACGTTGTTGCGTAAACAAAAAATACGCACGAAATACGATATTTTCACGTTAGTGATGCGTAGGCTTTGAGAATAGTCAGAAATAGTGATATTTTACTCGGTCGGTAAGGACTGACTACTGCATCGTACTAAGAAGGTTGACTGGCCAAAAATCGATACTTTTCGTAAATATTACTATGCGGGTCCTGCATCGATTATTAATCAAATTACTACATATCTGAAAACTATGCGAAGACCGCCTTAAAATTACAAAAATATAAAATACTGGAATTACAATAAAGAAAAGCTGAGATTTCGATGTTTTGATTGACGTCGCTTGAAAAAATATTGCGTGAAAACCAAATAGATTCGTTCAATTTTATTTTACGTTAACACATTCTGTTCGGAAGACTATTTATTACAAGCTTATCAGAAAATTTTTTAAACAATGTTGCACCGACCACCTATGTTAACTGTGACGAACAAATTGTAATATCAAATTGAATACCGAAATAATAGAAAATCTTTTGCGGTGAATACGTGGCAAAAAGTCTTCTGAGTAAAATGAGCCATTCTACAACGAAACCGAACGAATCTATTGGATTTTCTACATTTTTGAAGTGATTCGAACTGTTGTATCGATATATCCAAACTTATCTTTACTATATAACTATAGTATTTTCTATTTTGTAGCTACGTGAATGAATAGAATTTTAACCGATTTCGAAGTTGTTACTCGAGTTAATGCATAGAATGCCTCATATATGCGTGATGCTGCAGACGCACAGGTGTGTTATGGAGAGATTGAAACAGAGCGAGAGAGAGGAGAAAGACTTACTGCAGAGATTCATGCAGAGTAGAAGACAAAGGGATTCTTTGTTACGCGTATATAAATTAAACTTAGTGTACATTACAGATACGCGCTTGTATTCTGTGTATGTGCGAGTGTATTTATACGTGTGTAGAATCAACCACCGTATATCCGACTGCAGCAACGGTAGTGGAAAAGAAAAAAAGAATCGAGAAAGTCAGAAAGAGGCGAATGGCGGCAGAAAAAAAAAAAAAAAAAACCAATTAAACGAAACGAAATGTTTGTAAGTTTGCAAAACAATATTACATAAATTATCTTGTCTCATGATATATGGAATTGAAGACGGATGACAACAACGGCTTGAAATTATTTCGAAATACCTACCGCAAAGCTATTGTAAGGAAATTGTTTGCAATCTATATACATACACACAATTCTTCAAATCGTTTTGTGCAAGATTAATAGGAATGTGTTGTGTGATCGACGAGTGAAATTTAAACCTGTGTTATAATTGAATCCAAAGTAAGATACGTACCTCATTGATTTACTTTTATAACAGTTCGATGAAATTTGAAATATAGATACTAATTATATTGGTTTGGTTACGACTTGCCGAGGTCCGATCTAACTTGATCTAAATTAAATCTATTTACCGTGTACTATTTTTTCTTGCTATGTTATCAAACTATGTCGAAAAGCATAACGATATTTAATTCGATTCAACTTGGATTTGGCAAATCCAATTCATTCAAAACTAACCTATCATAACCTAACCCAATTATAAGCGAATAACTTATCAAAAATAATTAACTATATTTTGCGAGGTTTGACAACCTAATCCAACCTATCGTTACAAATTTTATTGATTTAGCTGAGGTTTTTAGAAATATACCCTAACCTAATCCGGGGTAAACAATCGACTACAAATGTATATTTTCCGGCCTGTGAATTCGAAAAAACTTGAGCAATTCCAACTGAAATTGAACGAATATTAACATATTTAATTAATTCTATGCTAAATTTGGGTCAGGTTAGGATGTACAAAATCTATTCGGCTGTTTACATGGACATATTTAGGACAATATGGCGTCTCGAGTAACCGACAGCTGATCGATAGAGTTAAATTTTTCGAATAAGAAGGCACAGAAACTATCGCGGTAGCTGATCGACCTTCATTTTGCTACTTCAAGTCGACGTAGATTAACATATGCAATGAAAAACCGTTATTACAAACAGATGAGATACGATAAAGATAGATAAATTCAATGAACTCATGAAAGTGGTTTTTGCCATGATCCAGAAATATTTTTTAGGTTATTTTTCAACTTTGAATTTGGGGCATCAATGTGAGAAAAATGGAATCGTATAATTTCTTACGGAAGAATGACTCGAGGAAAGTATAGGAAAGGAATCTTCTCGACGACATTTTCTAATTCATGTGCGTGGCATGTGGGAGAAAGAAGAAAAAGAGATAGAAAAAATGAAGAAACGAAATACGTGCTACCTGTGCAACCTGCCCATTGCAATGACGGACGACGGAGTCCTTCGGGGGAGGATGTTCTCCCATAAGTATAATCCAGCTGTCGTGGGAATCGGGATGCTGACTCCCTCGCTAGCTCGCACAATCTCACTTCCTTCTTTTGTGCAGTATAATTATTTTACTTTCGCTATTGTCTTTATATAATATATGAAAACAGCAACGGCAACACGATTACCAGCAGTATAAGCAGAAACTTCGTATGGTACAGATTATTTTTCAGTTCTTTTTTTTCCTTTCTCTTCAAGATACAACGCATAAATAAATAACGACAACAACAATACCACAGTAAAAAACAAACTTTTCACTCAATTACAATTCGGGGTAAAAAAAAAATATCAATATTTGTCTATAATTCGATCATGCCAAACTTTCGACTGGAATATTCATTTGGAAAAAAATAAAAGAAAAAAAGAACACTACCTAGGAAAGAAAAGAAAAACATTATACAACGTCGTATGTATAAAAATAATTCGACGTTCTCATAGTGCGGTAAAACGAATCGAAATTGTCAAAAATAATATTCGAATAATTATCGAACGTGTAAGTCGAAACCAATTTTGTTTCGAGAAAAAGCAGAGAAAAAAAAAAACAACACTACTAAAATCAAACTTGTCCGTTTTTCCCAATATTGTACAACTCCAAAGGAGCACGAGGTGAAGTTTTTCCACTTTACGTTTCGTTGGCGATTCTGGATTAAATTCTGGGGAATTTCGTCCGCCCGTATAAAAACTAAAATCCCTAGAATTTAGTCCGAAGCGCAATTCATAATATTATTGCACCGATCGACACGCGTGATGACGGATGTACCAATCGGACTCACACACAATCGCATTCCGCGATTACTACGTACCGTAGAAGCCACGCGTGTAGTTTAGAGCTTGGAAGAGGGGGAAGTAGAGGAGAGGGAACGGAAGGTCGTCGTGTATCCTACTCACAAACTGAAATATACGCGCCATCCGGCCGCCGCTCAGTTGTAGCGAAGCGTTTGCAGCGAAAGGGTCTCGAAACTCGGTGTAAAACATTGTTCTTTTATTTTTCCTCTTTCAAATTCGAACGACAACGAGTTAACAATTTAACAATTAATAAACTACAACAACAAAATACGACGTAATTACGTATTCGAAAATTACGTATTATGCATAATTTGTGAATGAATTTTTCAAACGATTAATTAAAAAAACTGTAAAAATCTTCGTAATCGAAGAAAAAAAAAACTGATCGTACATATTTTTTTTCGACAAATTGGTACAGTTTTCCATCTTCTTCTTACGTAAAATTATCGCAGAAGACACTGAAGTGAAATTGACGTGACACTTGTTACTTGATCGTTTGTCAATTTTTCATAATTCTGTGCTCTATAAAAAATTTAAATATCTACCGTACGTTATACAGTTGCAATAATCTGTAAGCTGGTGTATATTGTACACCGGGGGTATAATAAACGTGTGAATTCTTTGTAATGATTAATGTATATGTACACACAGTGTTTGCCGGTATATAATCAGACAAATAACTAAATGTACATTTCTCCAAAGTAATTGTTCCGATACACATATACATCCGTATATACATATAATACACTTGGTGCATGTGCAGTTTTGTGTGTGTGCTTTAGTGTATGTGCTTCTCTCTCTCTCTGTGTTGGTTGCATGTTTAAAACAAGATTTGTAAACATGTTCAATTCCACCACCCGTTAAATCGTTGGATTAAAATCTTCGATTGAATTGGAGCAAAGTGAGTATCAGCTGATCTATGAATTGTGATATATGTACACGCCAAAATTTTAGGTGAAAACAAAACTATCGACAATTGTAAATTGTAATCGGTGATTTCGTTTTGCTTATTTTTTATTTATTTATTTATTTTTTTTCCTTCACTGTGCACGTTTTTTTATGGCATTAGTTTTAATTCACAGACGTTTGTTGTTTACTGTTCAAGCTGCGGAATATATACGATATCGAATAGCTAAATTTCAAAAAACAAACGATTTGTTCTGAAAACTGTGAAAACAAAAACTACATTCAAAAGCTGAAAAATCGCACTAAAGCTACTTATAAATACAAATGGTTTCAACGCAAATGACGAAATTACAAAAACTCCGAACAATATGACAATCGATGGGGAAGTTTTCTAATTTAATATGGGTAGGAAAGCAAGTTAGGTATCCGGAAAGTTTTCCCGAGTTCAGATATGTACAAGTGTATGTACACATATTTAAAATACATTTAAAATACATTATTTTACACTTAAAATTTTTCGTATCATGTAATATTTATAGAACGTGTTTCAGGTAAACGCGGGAAATACCGCTGAAACTCTTGAGAAACATTGATGTTTCCTTCAATATATCATTCCGTTCTAGAATTGTTTTGCGACATTTATTTTTCTAATTACAATTTATAAATATGATAGAAATTAGGTAAACGAAGCCCTTGCGAAAACTACACTTTTATCGATCATTCGGGTTCTCATTTTTACGATCATTCCATTTTCTTCGATACCCTTTACTTAAATTTTGCAAATTAGGTCTTACTTCTTAGGTTTAGTCTTCAAATTATTCGATAATTTTTACATTTGTTCGATGGAAATCATTTCTTGTCGCGAATATAGTATTACAATTATATTCCAATTACACAACGATCATGCGCAAACAAGCATGATAATTCCGACGGTGTAAAATTATTTTTCTATACCTTCATTATTTTTTATTTTTTCATACTCAAAATTCAAAATTGTTTTTTCCCCCTTGTTCTGACTCTACAATTCAATGAAACAAACATTCAATGGGGAGAATTTCGAAAGTTTAATGTCACGATGCATTTTTTAATCAGTATTTCTTACCGATACGGTAATGCCGAAAATCTTTTTTTATCGCCTTAATTTTTTTCAAAAATCTTTAACAACAATTACGGTATTACAAAATATGATTATTATCGGTGTGGTTATCGTTATTTATAAAATAAACTTTTTAGTACTCGCATTTAGATATTAATTTTGCGAATCTACTTTCACACCCTTTTGTCTTTCCATACCCTTACCACGATGAATTTGTTATTGTTTTCAGGAGATCGGCGGAGCGAAGGATGCTCAAGCACGTTTCAGTTTCGCCGTGGCGGGGAAGGGCGGACAGCGTTAGTCTAGCATCCAGCAGTGCTAGTAGCTGCGGAAGCGGAAGTCCGACCCCCGCACACACACCGCCACCCTCGAGAGCTTCGTCATGCGCGTCACTCGCACCCCTAAATTCTCTGTCGAGTTTTTCACCCGCCGACACTAATCCGCAACAGGTGAGTTAATTGATTAACGTTAACTTGTTACTGCTTATTACGTGTAATCGTTAGAGTCATTTTTTGCTGCAGTTGATCGAACTGTAGTACCGGTGTTTTCGCGCCTTACCTTTTTGTTCATTCTTGTTCTGCTTATTTCTTTTATCGTGAATTGCATTTTCCGGGAGATATTAAAAAATACATACCGGCATAACGCGATGATGGAAAAAAAAAATACCACTCAAATTACTAATACTAAAAGAAAACTTTTTTATTGATACTAAATGTTGTAAATTTCACCTATTAAATAAAATGACAAATATCAAATTTTTACAAAAATACTAAACGAAATACTCGTAGCAAAAACCAAAATCTGCTGTATACTAAGTTTTTTTTTTTGTTTATTCTTGTTCGGCTTGTTTCTTCTATCAAGAATTGCGTTCTATAGCATTTTACGCGAGAGATTAAAAAATACCGGCACAACACGGCGATGGAAAAAGAAAATACCAGTCAAATTACTAATACTAAAAGAAAACTTTTTGATTGATACTAAATGTTGTAAATTTCACTTGTCGGACGAAATAAAAAATGTCAAACTTTTACAAAAATACCAAATGAAATACCTACTTGTAGCAAAAACGAAAATCTGTTCTATACTAAGTACATATTACGTGTTTCATGACGAAAGGTACTGTAACGTGTTTTTCAAGAAAAATTAGGAAATACCGGTACAAATATCAAAAGACAAAACTTTGATTGATACTAGATATTGCACATATTGCTTATCGAATAAAATAAAAACGGTTAAATTTCACAAAATTCTTAACGAAAATACTGATACCGATAATCAAAATTATCACAATACTAAGCGAAACCTACAAACTACGATCTTCTAACAAAATAATAATACAAAAAAAAAATATATATATATATGTATATATATATATCGATGGACACAGCAGTATTCGTAAAACAATTATACAGTTGTTGAAAAGTATTCGAAAATACTTATTCTGCCTAATTATACTAAGCAGTTGAATACACTTGATGAAAAACAAAATGAATGCACCAGAAAGTGACAAAAAATTATTAACGAAAATACTAAAAATACTAAAAACTGAAATACCAAATAATCAATTGTGCTGACTTAGATAATACCAATTAACAAAATGCGCTCAAGTGTTTAATAATGGAGAGAATATATGTATATATTTATATATATATATATATTTATATAAATACGTGGAGTATTATACGAGTATTATACACCCTTAACCAGCCACTCGATTTGTTCCTTGCCTTTGCTTCGATTATTTTTTCCTTCTCTCCAACACTCCGAATAACACAAGCGGTGGGAAACTCGTTTTCTAAGGACGTCGCATAAGCTGCACATTGCAGTCGACTGCACTACGACAGCTATACAATACCAATATACATAGGCACATGAGCTTCTGATAAAAAAATTACCCTCCATCTATCACTTTCTCTCTCCCTCTCGCACGCTCTTTCACTCTCTCCCTTTCTCCCGGTATCCTTTCCGTTATAAGCTGCATTTTTCATTCCTTTGACGCATATATACATGCAAATTGGTTGTACGTTTCATGATAATATACGCACTCGAATATATGTGTATTATTTTCAAAGGGTGACGTACTGCAATTAGAAACGTGGGAATCTTCATATTTTATACACCTATCCGTCCATCTACGATATCCGCGTATGTATATATATATATATGTGTGTGTAATTTCGAGTGTATGCATACACGAATGCGTTATACGAGTTCGTGGAAATTTTAATGCTCTCGAAACAAAGACAAATTTAATTATCATACGTGTATCCGTAATTAAATTTTGTGTTAACTTGCGATGACTCTACAGTCGACAATGTTTGAATTATGTCATGATTCACCCCGTTCTGTTGTATCTGAATACCTTGTGTTTGTGTGAATACTTTCAGTGCTGATTTACGTTAAATGCGTTACATTTCTAGAGAATTAATGAAATTTGAGAGGTGTTAAACTTGATTCCATATTTAACGTATTTTTCGTACTCAATTCAACATTCGCAGAATTCAATTTTCACCGTATGAGAAAAATCCCATGTTATAGTAACACAAATTTAACATTTGTAGTGCAAGTAATAAAGTTGACTTGTTAAAAAAAATATATTATATATAATTTCGGCGATGCAAGAATAATATTGCGGTGTTGAATACGTCGAAACTTCAGTTTTTGTTCTCGATATTGATAATCATTCGAGAAATATCGATGATCAGTCATTTTATTTGTTTACTTTTCTTTTATATTGTTTCTATAGTTCGAATATTGCTGGAAGCTGTTCGAATTTGTTTTTGTGCGTCGCAAAGATTCGATTATCAAGTCCGTTTTTCACTATTACTTGCTCGATGCTAACGATCGCGGAGATTTTTTGGAACGTGTGAATTAGAACGATGTATTTTATTAATTCGATACTTTGACTTTCACAAATTCAAAGATCAAACCTTCACGTGAAACGGATTTAACGAGAAATCTATCTCATCATCAAAATAAATAAATAAAAATTGAACAAGAATATGGGATCAGTATCGATTAATCGAAAATTATCTGAAAAAAATACATCAGCATTTAATTGTTGAACTCTGTTTTTACTCGTGCGTTTTAGACGTGTATCCAAGGCTTCAACCGCAGTTGCAGACTAGACGCTTTACGTATGTATACGTATAGATAGATATCATGATGTACATTGTACATTAGTTTTATAAACTTTGGCGCCGAGACTAACTCGTAATAGCTCTTAAATTTTAACGACCAATTGCTCTCACTCTTTCTTTCATCCTCAAACGGCGCTGCAACAACAAGCTTCGATGGCTATACAATAGTTGTTTAATTTGTCCCCAACAATTTTTCGACACCGTACTTTAGATAGGTACACAGTAGATACTGATTTTCGTGTAATTCATCCATCTTTCTCTATTTATCGCTCGCTGACGTCTTCTAGAATTTCCCAGCGTGTCGACAAACAGTTTTCTAATTCCAATTTTACACGTCCAATTTACCTCGATTCCCGGATTCTCATTAGTTTTTCTGCACTTCATCTCGTTCTATTTTTTCACCTATTTTAATTCTTACTCCTTTATAACAACGCATGTAACCCGTTATGTTTTGTTTTTCATCCTCTTCCATTTTATCGAATCACTTAACGATCTCTCAGAATAATTATAACGATCCCCAAACTTGTTATATAAATCTCGTCATTATAGAAATACCCAAAATATTATTTGCATAAATTCTACATGCAACCGAAAACAAGTTCGGTCTGCATAATAAAATGAAGAGTCTCTTTTCCTTGTTGTCTTTTTCTTCTTTGGTTACGGTACTTCGAATTTTCGTTCTAAAGCTTACAATTTCCGTCATCTTTTAAATTTTTTCCATATTTTTTTTTTGTTGCTCCTTTTGTCATAATTTGTTTCACCATAGACAATTGTTATTGTCTTATTCGTCCCTCTGTTATTCCTCCGGTTCTTGTACAAGAGAACGACGGTGGTTTGTTTCATCGCGCGTAGTTTGATCTCGCGACATCCGGTGCTGCCGTCCGTAGTTCCGGTTCGCTCCCTCGGTATTCTTCATCTTGTTTTGCCCTTTTCTTTTCACTTCTTTTCGCTGCTTCGCATCCACATCTTCCGTTTTCCTCTCTAACAATGTCTCCCGTTAATTCTGTCGTCCTTGAACTCGATTTTTACCCCGTTTTTTATGAAACTGACGATAAGGTTTTCACGTCTGATTGGTTAAAAAGTTAAATTAAAGGAAGAACGAATTTTCTCTATCGTTCTGTGTCACTTGGGAGATGGACGATCATTTCAGCCGAGTGTCAGTCGCTCGGTTTGTCAGTGTTGCGAACCACCCGCATGTCCCATCCAGTGTTTACACTCTGCACGTACACCCATAAATATGTCTCCACACATGATACTTGTGCGCAGGTTGGTCGTGTTTCGTCGACCTCCTCGTCTCCTTGTTTCAATGTACCTATGCGTGACGTGTGCGTATACAGGGTGACGAAAAGTACATCGTCGCAATGAAACATATCGATTACAAGTCGTCGCAAGATCCGATCGTTAAAATATCTCTCATTTTAAGCTCTTTTCGATATAAGCCCGCTCGTTATAATTCCGCTTATTATGAGATCGTTCGTCATCTTTTGAAAATTCGCTTGCTTAAAGTCCTCTCGTTAAGATCCCGCTCGCTTTAATTCCGCAAAGCTAGTTCAACATTGAAACTTTTGTCACACGTTGTAAATAGTTTCGAAGTTCGTGTCTGAACCTTGGATAACTAATTCAAACAATATTCTCAAACAGTTTTTCATTCGTTTTATTTGTGGTCACCCAGTAGAGCGGAACACAATTGCCGCTAATCAGGATATACGTGCATGACGCCCACGTTATATATACGTACATACATACAATCATGTATCTACACACTTGACTTTTCTCAACATATCCATGAAACTACATACGTACATGTATGTATAATTATGGGGTCTGTGGCCACGTCCAAGGATCCACATTTCACATTATCGTACAATACATACGTATCGTACCTACCTGTATCGTATACACACACAATATTGCCCAATGCCTATCTTTACGGTGCATCAAGTCGATGTTATATATTTGTACATAATCATCGAGACATATCTTGAAGCTTTTTTTTTCCAACTAGTTCTTGCACGAAGAAATACGTGGTGCAGAGGAACTTTAAATAAAACATGAAAACAGATTGTCAAAAAATAGTGTATGATCAAAGTTATCGTGGTAAAAATTCCAACATACTTTTAACTAAGTTTATCTTCGTTCTCTTCCACGTATTTTGTTTTTTTATCTGTTGGTCCGTATTCCTTCTCGCTGTTCCTTGACCATCGCGCTGTATTATGTTTACTAGTATTATTAGTACGTCCCGTACGGTGAAATAGTGCAAACTTCGGGTGGTTCGTACAGCATTGTCGCTGGCTGCGCTAACTATCCTTGACAGCTATACCCCAACTTGTACGTATACGCACAAGGTACACAATATCCGGCCTGAAATAAAGATAACCAATTATCATTCTCCGACTGACCCTTTCAGCTTATATGAGAAGTTACGCGAGCCCGTATCTTTTCCTCTTCCTTTTCTTCTATCTCTACTAGTTACTACACATGGCAGTGATGTATGTAGATGTAAATAACACGTACACACATATATCATACAGTGAAACCAGTAGCACGGTTCGTTATCTTCTAGTTCGTCTGCTGTACTGTATACGTATACATGTGAAAGACGGTATAACGTAACATCTTGTCGTCATTTGATAACTGAACGATTTGTCTTTTCCACTGCAGGTACCTCATGTGATCAATAAATTTCGAAAAATTGTGTGACCAAACTGAAACTCGCGTTACTTCCAGAGACCCGGAATGCGACAGCCCGCATGTATAAAATTTACTTACCAATGGGAGAATATAAAATTTTTCAACAGATCGTTATTACTTATACTTAAGTGTAAATTACTTCATACGATAGCCACGCAGCTACCTATAGCTTCCAATTATTACAATTAGCTCGATTGGGGTATATAACGTTCACTATATACTTCATTCCTGCGTGTCTAGCCACGTCACCTCTAAAATTTGCAACACTCCGTAATGTTATATGGTCACATTTGTTATACAATGCGTATAATAACAACTTGAATCATCTATGTATATCGGACCGTTTTATTTTACGAAGGTCAGTTATGTTGAATTGTCATATTAGATGCTATACGCCGCGGTGGATCTGTAAACGATGCAATTATCCTAGTGAATAGATCCAGAGTGTGACATAGACGAAATTATATTTCATTTGCTATCTGCGTTAAATATCTGGAATTCCGTCGCTAACTGCATCGTTGCGTCATTAAAGAATTCCGAATTAATTATAAAGGTGTCGATACCCAAAATTTATGGTAATTAGTTTCTTGAACGATCCGTTCATGACTTATAATGCGGATTTCTTGAGAAACGCTTTTCAGCCTCTTACTCTCTCGACTATTTCAACCACTCGAGTGATTGCTTATTTTACGTTAGTCACTCGATCGGATTGTACTGCCTTGTTCAACTGTATTCCGCGATTCAACTGCGTTCGGTGAAATTATACCGCGAACTATTTATACCTGTAAAAATTCTTCTCGGAAACATCAAACAAATAGGTAAGGTGTTCACGTCTAAGAAACAATTTTATACGCACGCGGTGTTGAAACAATTACGAAGAATTGCCTAAACGTTGCAGTACAATTAATCGGAAAAAAATCTACCGAAAGAACAACACGCGTGACAACATTCTTTCGTAACTCATCGCATAGCTGACATCGAGACGTATCCAATGAGCCCTCGCACGTCCAAATTGGATCATCTGAACCCGAGATATCGGAGTTCGAAGTGCAGCCGCCGAGCGACTGTCACTTGTCCAATGCAGCGCATAACCTCTGAATGCTTCAAACTGCCATATCTTGGGTTCGGATGGTCGGATTTCGACGAGTAAGGGCTCGTTGGGTTCGTCTGGAACGCCGCAGTCAGACGGGTTATGACAACACGCAATCGCATGCAGCGGTCGTCGACGATGTACGGAAAAATTACACAGATCGATCGAAGATCGATCGATCAGGCGTGCGTAATTGAGCAGATTCCGATCCCGTGAATACCTACGTTCACACACGATTATGCGGGCTCCGTGACATAAAAATAATGACGACTGCGGCGGTAGCCGCCGCTGGTGAACAGTGAAAGCATCGATAGTTGAATACAAATCCGGAGGTACGAGTCACGCTGCAGCCAAAGGCTATTTCGTAGTATATCGCCTGGTAGAATTTGTAATATGCCATGCGCTTACGCGTTCCACCTTGGTACCGGTGTTTATCTACTTGTCTACTTATGCTACATACGTATTAATACACACACACACACACACACACGAGAATTAGCCGGTGTTCGTAACAATGGACGCGTGGATAATAATTATCCTACCTGGTTGTATTTTGAGTAAAAATCTGACTCAATATGGAAATTTCAATCATCAACGACACAGATAAATTTCCCGGCACTTTGCCTAGTAGGTATAAGTACTTTTTTTATTTTTGTGCGTTGTCTGTTTTTGTTCTTGGTTCTGTTTTTCTATTTTCTTCTACCATTCCTTTCAAACTCCCACAAGACAAAGTAATGGTAGCGATAGTGTTTAACCTTGTTCGTGGTTAGAGAATAAATAAATTGATCAGGGAATTCGACGGTACGGGTGTCGCCGTTCGCGGAACTTGGGCTGTACATAATATCTACGTATATCGGTATATCTGTATCGACATGTTTCACCGACACAAGTTTTTTAAGCAATTTCATTCAATTTATTCACCTTTGGGATAAAAATTACTGCTTTTCGATACTTAATTTCTTATTTATGTTCTCATTGCCATCGATATCTCTGATCCTTTGGTATAATTAATTAAGTCGTCCGGACGACTCGATTTTGCGGTTTTTATCCGAACTCCAGTAACGCTATCTGAAAGAGCAAGTTATACGAGTTGCAGCCTTTGATATGGCTCGAGTTGTTGAATTTGATTTTTAATCTCTTTTTTTACTTTGAATTCTGTACGATTCAACTGTTCGAAAAATCTTCTTCGAAAGTGCCTCATCTTCCATCAGAGGTTTTTGATTTATATACTTACTATATTGGTTTTCATTTAGAATTTTTCCTGAATTCTATTGAAAATTTGAATAAATTTTCTCCCCATATTACTATTGTGGCGAAACTTTGGTCACGTTCTCACTCCAATTGTTGAATGTTAATATCGAAAATTTCTCGATTTTGATACTAAATGTTCTAAAGCATTTCGTGTGCAAGTTTTTTTCGAGCGATTATGAAACAGAATACGAGAACTTTCTCAAGTTCGTCTTCCTGTCTTACGAAGTAACGAAAAAAAAAAAAACTTACGAAACGAAAGCACACTTGTCGTCGCCGTCAATTTTTTAGCACTCATTCTCACACTTCAACGCAGTTAAATAGTCGTAGTCTTCGTTCTCGGTTGTAATTAAACATGGAACGGTTTTTCGTCATTTGACATTTTCATGTATCCGGTTTGTGGATGACTGGGGGGAAGGGTTTACTACTGTGTGCTCTACATTATCACACTCATCAGGGTCACGGTTTGGGCCTGTAGATCCGCGTTTGGTCGAGCGAGTGAGACAACATCGACATCCTTGCGTCGAGTCGTATCGTATGGCGGCCTCAGACCTCAGTCATCGTTGTAGTAGAAGCATGTGTCATGTGATCTACACTGTGCGCAGCACAATGTACCATATGACGTAGCATGCAGCGAAGGGTCGAAAGAGTTACCGTTCTTGTTTCAGGTGCACGAAACGAGTCGCACAAGACAAAGCCGTGCACCATCCAGCTTTTGTGCCAATATACATTCGGTTTGGGCTGAAGCTGTGGGTTTTTCATCTTTTCATTATGTACCAGATATAGGCATGCGTGCCATGTGTGTCCATGCGTCTAATTGCAGTCCTCCTCATTCCGCCATATGGTACGTTGTGCGTGACGATCCGGTCACCGCATGTATTGGTGAGCTTCGTCCGTGGATTGGCTGCAGGTACAAACCGCGCAATGGCGACGATGATTGTTACGTTTAACATTCTGATCATACGTTATTACAGCTTGGGGAAGGGTTCGTTCGTTTTCGCTTTATTGTCGAGATCGTTGAATACCATAT
Source organism: Neodiprion fabricii (assembly GCF_021155785.1). Lineage (NCBI taxonomy): Eukaryota > Metazoa > Arthropoda > Insecta > Hymenoptera > Diprionidae > Neodiprion > Neodiprion fabricii. The sequence goes on from NC_060243.1 coordinate 19,975,015, forward strand.
CTTCTTGGCTCTTACTCAGGGAAGAACTCTTTTGTATCACCTCACACCACCGCTGTCGCTGCTACCGCTGTTGCTTACGCTTTTTTTTATCCTTTCCCTTTCTCAAATTCATACCTCTGAGGTATATCCATTAACCGGAAAGATCCCTAGATAAGTTTTGCGACAGGCACGAGATGGTGTTAATCATTTCACCGTGTGATGTTCCGTTCTTGAGAGATTGACGTGTAGTACGCATTTTTTTTATCTAGTTTTGAATTTTCGTCTTGTAGCAGGTAAAGAGACGACGAAACCAATCAGCCCACAATCAGCAATTTCGGACTCGCCGTTTTCGAGATGACACATTAGCAGTTTGCAAATAGCACAAGCGCGATTTTATACTGTTCAAGTCACAGAGCTGATCGCGCGCAAATTACCCTTCAGGTTGCGATATCTCCAGAACGAATAGTCTAAAATTGACGAGCCAAAGCTCGTTGGATACGATTTGTCTTATTCTTTTCTACCAGCCTAAAACTTTCGCCACTTTTTTCTTGCCTAGATGATTTTAAAAATTATTATGCATTTGTGTTTAAAATGTGACGCCCTGTATAGCGATCGTGAAGAAACCTACGCCATGTGCAATGCAGCACACGAGCTGCTTCTGCATGAATGCATAGAGTCCGTGATACAAAAACGATGGGACCCCTTCTGAGTGTAGCGTGCGACGTTGAAGATGGGGAAATTTGCGATCGCGTGATTCATTCGAATTTCGATCTTTCGATACACTGTGCATTGCGGTTATAGTTATGATCGTTGTTGTCGAGATATTCGATTCGGCTAAATTCGACCAAATCGTTCATCTGCGTCTCGTACAGAAAAAAAAACAAAGAACGTTTTCAATACTGTGCGAACCACGATGAAAGTTGTAAGAAAAAATTTGAAAACGAGCAATACCCTTCATTTATACTCAACATTCTTGTTTTATGAACTATGCAGCGGATTAACTGAATGCCTTGAGGTAAAGAGGATTCAGATTTTCTCGCCATCTTAGCTGTCATTAATACAGAGGACGAAGAGCGCAGGCGCTGTGATTATTGCAGGATTAAAACGAGCCAAAGAAACTGCACACTGCATCGGTATACGAGAAGGGTTGAGGTTGAGGTTAGCGCAGCGTGTCGAGTTCCTCACTAGTCGGCTAGGCCGCAGGAACGAGCCGTATCCGCAAACTCTTCTCTGCCTATCCAACTCCTCCAACTCTTTCCATTATGTGAGGTGAGGTAAGGTTAGGTTACGTTAAGTTGGAGTAACGTTGACGTAGGTTAGGTTGTAGAAACTTCGAGGCCGTCGCGCCAACCGCGAATTGCTCAAGAATCATTGAACCATCGAAGCTGGCGATCAAGCTTAATCGAATAAATCATTTCAGAAAGTATTTTATCAATTTAGGTTAGGTTGGACTGGGATTGTTCTTTTGCTTTGTGTTTATCTTATCCAGAACGCTTGTCTCCACTCTAAAGCTTTGAGTTTTGCGTACACCAGAGGTTTATTTTCACTGGTTACGATGAAGGTAATTTGAACTGTGTAGGGCGCAGGTTTTCTTCACTAGCCAATTCCTGTCTTATTGTTAGACTTGCAACGCAACTGAAGGTACGTGAAAAACTCAAGTAAGTTACTATGGCAAAATAATCTGCGTGACTTTACGTTCGTTTTTAACCTCAATTTACGGTTTTTCCGATTCCAAGAACGGTGATTTCATCCCACTTACGATCAAAATGACACTAATGCAAGTTTATTTAAACTACGAGTTGATGTTAACGTAAATTTTAATGACATTTTAAGATTGGATTCTTATCTCTCTGTCTACTCAGATGAATCCGGTATATTGAATAAAGCGTTTCATCCCACAGTGGAAGGCTTCATGACGAGAGAAGAGAGCGTCCTGTATACATTGCGTAACTTAACTTGACCCAACCTAACGCAAATTCTAGTTTCCGGTAATTGCAGCACCAGTTACCGATCATCATCGATGACCTCGCTGCTCTCAGTCTGAGACGCACACACTGATCACTATTCAGGACTTTTCATTCCGTTTGAGGAGTGTCTCGCAGCAATATGGCTGCCCGCACGCCGCTATCGCCGGTTTATGCGCTCATTGCAGAACCGCAGGATATTTGCAGGATAAAGCGTCGTTGTCGTCAACGTATCTCAGAGGGTGTTTGCTAAACACGTCAGGTTAAGGTACGTGCGAAAAGGAACGATGTTTACGTTGAGAACGAACGGGTTTTCCACTGCAAACTACACGGAACATTGCCGAGAAATGAATTGTTAGGTTAGAGTGGTTAGGATTTTCTTTTTATCCTAAAGCTTCGAGCATACACAGGTGCTGTTTTGGCAGGCATGTAAACCGTCGCGCAGAATCGTAAATTAATTTCTTATTTTTTTTTTTTTTTTTTTTTACTTTTGCAAATGATTAAGTTATTAGCAGTGAAAGTGTTAAGAACTGCACCAATACTAGGAAGTAGTCTCACATACAAAAATATGGAGAACTCACACTATGGCTACAATAATTAGATTCCAGTTAAATTGCCAATTTTTTCAAACTCTAATTGACTTTTCATGAAAGGCACAAAAATTTGAGAAAACAAAATATTATTCTGGTAGATTGAAGAGAGAAGAACATCAAAATTAATACCCATGTACCTAGAGTGTAGTCACATGATACGTGGGACACTTTGGGTTATTAAAAACAATCTGATAACTTGGCATACATAGAGAAACACACATGGATACTGGTACTAATTATCTCTGAGCCTCTTTGCTCATGATTGCAAAAAGTTCCGCAACAGTCCCGAGTAACAAGAAATTAAGAAGTAACAAAGCATCTTAAGATATATTCTCTTCTCTCTCTCTCTCTATCTCGTACTCTTTAAGTTTCGTTTCAACAACATCTCCTTTTTCTTGCTTCATATTTTGACGTTGCTAGTTCTAGTTTACTATTCTGTTGAGTTGAAAAAAGATACCAGGTAGATTCGTTGTTTTATATTACGTCTTTTTTTCTTTCATTCTCTCGGGTACAATGGAGATAAACAACAATTTACGTGCATAGCGAAAATAGCCGTCTCCGGCTAATTCATTATCCAGATTAAACCGAGATTCTTGTCTCCGTTTCACTAATTTCACTAATTCTTCTTCTTCGTCGTTTCTTTTAAATTTTTTTCTTGCTCGTCTCGTCTCTTCTCCGAAACGGTTTTTTCAAGTACCGCAATTTCACCGTTTCCGCTTCTGCTCTGTTCGTGAAGAATAATCGCGAGGATCAATCGAAACAGGTGAGAGATGCGCACGATGACGCTGAGAGTGGAGTACCGGAAATGGTTCACGGAATAGCGAGAAATGTGTGGGTTACTGTGCGCAATAATTACGTCTCAGTAAATGCAGGCACCATTTGCATTTCTTTTTCTCTCTCTCTCGCTTCCTCTCTTACCGAACCCCAACGCTGTGCCTAAACTTCTTTCCGGTCATTTCCGGTCAAAAGAGACCGACTGAGTGATCCGGTCGGTCAGTGATCACATGCCCATCCGGTTTCTACCGTATGAACAAACACGCTGCATCCTATTTACCGTCACTTCCCTGCATCCTCTTCCTCCTCTTCTCCATACACACTGCAGATCATGCATCTGCCGCATGTTCATCATTTTTACCCTAATACCGCGCTCACGATATTCTAAACTTAAATTTGGAGTACCGAAAATGGCACATGAAGCGCAAGTGCGAACGGAACTTTTTCACTTTGTCATTACAAGACACTGTGTCCTTGATTAAAGCGTTCAGGAGTATGATCGGTTTCTTCTTTTTCCAACACCTGCGTTCTTCGCGATAACCATTCGACGACAAAAGTATACAGTGCCAAAAGGTTGAAAGTCCGGCATAAATCTCAATCCTAAGAGCACAGCTTGGACAATGAACAAGCACTTTTCTCTTCACTGTAGTTCGTCTGCTGCATTGGGCCAGAGTTCGTGATCGGAACGATGGCGTACTCGTCATAGTGGCAATCAACAGTGTATTTAAACCACATGTGTTCGAGTGGTGCAGAGTATCATATTATTCATAGTGAATGTGCTCAACAACGTAACAACACTTGGCGCCAGCCTCGTTCTTAGATCTTGTCTCTGTCCAGTGCCTGGAATAATCTTGTCGCCCAAAGTTCAAGTTTGAACGACATTTGTTCTGCAGGAGACATTTCCTCGAATCACCTGAGTGACAATAGTAGAGTCCCTGAAGTGTAACTTAACGTGATCGTACTATCAAAACTCAGAGTTCGATGATGACTTGTTGGGAGTCGATCTTAAAAGGATCTACCTCTTTTATCCCAAAATGACTAACACTAGCTGATACCTATACATGGTTTCCACTGTTTTCTGCTTTTTTCACTACAGTATTGTACATGGTCGAATTACCCGATTGGATGGTGGAGCATCAGGTTTGACTTATACGCATTGAAGCGTCAAGTGAAGTCAATTAGTGACGTGGGTCAAACGATCGTTCTCGTCACCGCCATGACCTCCTACTCCTTCTCCTTATTCTTGAGCTATAATAAATCTACAACACCGCGCGTTACCAGAAAAGTCTAGAAGCAAACACCATCGAGTACGAACGAATATTTCGGCCTGTAGACGAGAGTTGACCGATAATCTTATCTCGACTTGAGTACTAGGAACACCTACTATGTTCAGATTATATTTATCACCTTTACCTATAACCGTGGCTGCAGGTGCTGCTACTGCAGTTTTGTCCCCCTGCAGTCGTTTCAAGCGAGAACAAATTCATTCTATGAATAAATTTATTATACATCTTGGCATTGAGTAGCTGACGCTAAGTCACGTTTCGCGTGGATATATTTGGAAATATCCTCAGGGTGAACACAATTCGTAATTTATGACTTTTGCAGATTTTTTTTTTTCGTTTTCCTGTAGATATTTATGCTTTCAATTGCTTTTACTTTATGATTTTGTTTTATTTTTCAAGGGGATTGTATTTTAAGCGAAAAACGAGTTCACTTCCCTTCACTAGGATATGTAAGTTTGAGTTTGAGTTGCATTAAATATAATTTGATTTTCGTGCACTTGATTTTAGTTATTTCATCTACTATCTTGAAGTTACTCGACTCTCCCAATTTTATCCGCTCTTGAATTACTTGCTTCTATGATTTTGTGTGATCATATTCAAGATAAGAGAGAGAAAGAGAGAGATGAACCTTTTACTTCTTACGTATTTCCTTAGACTTAGAAACATGGCATTTCCATGCAAGAAGATATTTCGCGTGATGATTTCTTTTTTGAGAGTTTTGACCATAATATATACTTCAATCTTACGATTAGAACTATGTTTTCAGTCATTCGATATGAAATCACGAAGCGAGAAGCAACATGATCCACAGCATAGTACTTTCCTGAATAATAAGATCCATCGATAGAATACTCAAAACGTGTTACCGCAGTGCATCTAAAATGCCTACTAAAAATCCGAGTACAGAATCCCGCGTCTATTTCTCGTTCGTGCGGAGTAGGCAATGTGTCTACTTAGCTAGCTGCCGCCACGCCGGTGTAGTTCAAGCAGCCGGATGTGCGCGTTCCAGGCTTCCAGTCACGACTTGGCGTCCTCGTCGTAGTCGGCTGTTAGTCTCCTGTGATAATCAGCTTGTTGCCGCATCAGCAGCAGCAACAGCAGCAGCAGTGCCGGGAACTTGAGCATTACACACGAGTTGTTCTAATTTAGAACAATCAACCGCCGCCCGGAGGAAGATCCAATTATGCATCCTGCCTTTAGTGTCCACACTGTCGACTATACGGTTTACCCGCTCTGCAATGAAATGCCCCTCTCTCACATCCGCGTAAGAAAATCATGCGAAATCTCCTCCTCGGCACGTGCCACCGACACCGTTTAACCTTCTTCGAAGACCCTGCGTGCCGTCAGGTGTTGCAGAGAGGCGATGCCCTCCAACCTCACTCACTTCCGCCGGTGGGAATAATAATGGAAGAGCACACCAGTTGGGGGCAAACGCGTGGTGAAGTCCCGGAACTCGCGGAGGGTCAGCAGCCCCTGTCATGAACGGTGGACAATGTGCACTTGAAAAGGACATCCTGTTCTTGCTGCTCAGGGTGCCGGCCCAACCGTCGTTGGCACGTGCTTCGGCGACCAGGACGAGAAGCAAGAGAGAAATAGCGAGACGGAGAGACTCTCGTCATGCCGGTGATTCTCGGTCCAGGAAGAACCGCAGAATCTCAAGTCATCTTCAGTTCTCGAAACTCGATCCTCGAATGATCTCTCGGACCATGATCTCAAAGTATGAGATGGAAAAGTGCATCGAAGATATTCTCGGGTGGGATTCATCGACCACATTCTCCGGTAGACAATTCAGCAATCATCTCATGTCAGGTCAAGTCTTCGCCGGTTTTTTATCCTTGTACAGTTCGCGTTTCTGCGTCAGGGTTTCCTCATCGCTGTTTTATCGCCTCCGCCCTGAACCTGCCGAGTAAAAACTGCACGGTCTCAACTCTCGGCTCATGATCATCGCTGCCTGCATACCTAGCCGACATTTTACCGAACGCTTGATTGAACGCCTTAAGTGTTTACTCGATCGATTATTGGGAATGCTTGCTACAGGGACTTTGTCTTGAATCTCTCGATTCTTGCTAACCCCGTGAGAATACCATCTTCATAATTACTAAACGACTTCTCAAAATAACTGTCTTTTATCAGCCTTTGGTTAATTATTTAACTGGCTACAGGCGGGTATGGGTCTTCGGTCAAGTCGTCGTGCCTTGCGAACCGTGTAGTTTTCACTTTACACGGATATTTCATCCTCTTCATTCTCATCGGGATAATTCGCTTCGCAAATACCACAAAGGCAAGAAAAACTACTCACCTGAGAATTTATCAGCGGTGTTTTTCAATCCAGCTCGTCCATACCCTTCAGGATCCCTTGTGGAATGCAGTTTTCGAGATGAAGCGTCACGAATCGATTATGGCCCACGAGTTTAAATAATTTTGTACCAAGTGATGCGTTCCTAAATTTGAGTACCCTCGTCAACGGTTGAATGGGCAAACATCACAGTTATTGATCATTGGAAATCTTAGAATCTAATAAAACGCCATCGATCAATCAGTGAACGTAGGTCTTCCAGTACTGTAAAGCGTGTTCTTACCAGTGATGATTAACTGAACGAAATTTAAAGAAAGACATTTGATACTTCGAGTATCATGCCGAGATTCCTGTCAGTCGAGGATCAAACAAGAGGACCAGCTTGACGTTATTCCTCGGTAGTAAGATTTGAATGAGAATGAAATCAAAGACGCCCCATGCTCTCTGTTCCTGCGGAAGTCGTACCTCGCGTGCATTCTCCAGACCATATGGGTCCCCGAGACCCACAGGAACGGGGAGAAGAATCTACCATCAAAGTATTATGTTCCATGGTGTAATGAGGACATGCGGCACAGCCGGAACGTGACGCCAGCCCCTCGCTGCAGGGCTAGAAGAAGAGCCACGTGGTGCGGGCTGGCAAATAGGGCACGCGCCACCCTGGCTGTTTACTCAGCACTCACCCTTCTCCACCCTCTTGTCCTCGTACTTCAAGGATCTTACCTCTCGTCCTTTTCCCCACCTTTCCTCCTCGCACAACAACCATTCAGACCGCCCAGAAGCCGTCTTTGAAGAAGGAGGTGATTGTTTCATGCAGGATATCCTTTCACGGTACAGTCATCAAAATGATCATGACGTTTATCATCGAAAGTTGATTCGAAAGAATTATTCTGTTCTTGTAGCTAACGTTTTCTGATGATTTTTCATTCGGACAACAATGATGCCTAACACAAGAATATTCGACTAATCGAATAGGTATATACGTATTTTCTGTTTACATTTGAATCTAGTATTCAAGAAATATTTTCTCAGTGTTTCATACAGTTACTGAGCGGAGTAAAAATCGAATGACCAGTTTTCAATTACAGCGATCTTCGTTTACGAAGAATGGAACTGAACGATTTCGAATGACTTGACTATACTTAAAATTTCATCACAACACTTCATCACACTCTACAAGACGAGGTTGAAAGCCGTGAAGTGGATTCTCACCGGCGAAACCAGAGTCACAAAGCATCGAGTAAAGGACATCTGCAGACTTGAAAAATGGTGAACTTTGGATTTGAGGAAAAAAATCTGGGCCACTGGGAGCAACGATTGCCCAATGTTCCATTTGTAAGAAGCGTTTCTGATGTCTGGCGTCTGGCTGCTGTAGGAGACTTATGTAAACCGGGACGTGCGATTATGCCACAGTACGGTAAGTGGGCACATCACACCAGCGCCGCATCGTTACGAGAAAAACAATGCGACCATGCCAGCTGGTGAGATCCCACGCAAGCGGGAACCGCGTTTTCTCTCTTTGTGTAGTGAAGAAAAAGAACGAGCAGAGACTTAAATTAAAGAGAAAAAGGTGATGATGAATAACGGAAAATATGCTTAATCGGTTACTCAAAATCCTACGCCAACTTTTGCAATTCGTTGGCTTTGTTGCCGGCGTTGTCGGCTGGAGTACTTTCCCATGAAAATCGACTAAGGAAATAATTCATTCCTTCTTCTGTCTCCTTATTTGTTTATTATTCTTTACGAATTTCCGTCTATTGTACGGAAATAAGAACGAGGAGACTGAGTAATAAGGAGATGTGGTAATGTGGTAACGAGTACCAGTTTAGTTTCTTGATTAACACCGATTGGTGACAGTGATGAGACTAAACAAGGAATATTTTTCTATAAAATGATTCAAGTAACTCTTCAGAAAGAAAGTTTCGTAGCTTCTCTGAATATGGTTGAAGTGTCGATAAGTTTCCAGCTAGATTTCGCAACGAATGAAAAACTTCATAACCACCATTCGACATTCTGAATCCGCAAGTGTTTGTTTCACCGTTTCCTCTCCGTATCAGTGTAAAGAAAATGGTTTTATTACTTTCAATTCCGAACGTTAAGAGCGGACGGGAGAACTCTCCCCGGAACCGGGCATCGAGAGTTTGATGAACCAGATCCAAAACACGTAGATCACGAATCCAGGCATCGACGCTACGGATTTTGATGACGACCGTCCAGGATCGGTAATCCATCCATGTCACCCAACACGGACGTGACAGACGGTAAAAAGCTGCGACTCTTTGGGATGAATCATCGGCGGTGCAATAAGCCAAGGATGGAGTACTTATCGGGATTTTGCAACGGCGTATATTACAGAAGCTCAAGTCCTTTGTTTACAGCAAGTTGACACACGCGCATAATATTCTTTCCAATGTTCGCATACGTGCCGGTAATGCAACTTCAGATGACACCCACACACATCGCGCGAAGACGATCAGAGTATAAGATTTCCTCGCATGATTCGGTTTACCGGTATCGAGCATTCCGTCATCGATCTATAAGCGGACTTCGCTGCACGTGAACGACAGCTGCAGGTAAAGCGACACTCTCAAGAACAATAACTCGGCACGTCGCCCACTGAGAGCCGACCCTTCAACTCCAACTCACACTAGCAGACCATCTTTGATGTGTCTACGTAATCCTGAAACGCGAATCCACGCGGAATGCTTTTCGCTCCTTCTGCAGTAACGCATTTAGCAATCGTTGAGCCACATTCGAATGAGAACAGTGAAGTTGTATAATAACATTTCCAGCGCCTATAGTCCATGGAAGAAGTCATGGTTACCGATATTCACCATACGATCTGGACTACGAAAAATGCCATACCATTTTACCTTTTTATAAGTCGCGACGAAAATGATTTTCACCAGTTTAAAGCATGCCGGCAGAAATCAACGGATCACTTTTCTGTCACAATGCTGACGGACGAAATGCTGACTCCAGGAATAGTAGACTAGGTCTATATACATACAATGCCGCAGCTCCGATGACTTTGTTCCGCTCGAATTCTGTCCATCGTGCAGCATTGAGCGGCACCGAATCAAATATGACGCCACTGCGGTTGCTTAGTCTTCCTACACGCAGAGTCAATCTATCGTCTCGGATTCTTTCGTCTCAGCAAACTGCGACTTCGCGATCACGCTCCTTGGAAAGTTATGTTCGATAAGGGTGGAAAGATTTTATGGAACGACTTATTCAGTTCTTTGTGTACTCTGCTTTGACCGTTTCAGACTCGACTTATAATCCTCAACGTTTGCACAGCCCACCGTTTTATCCCTCTTATTTTTACTTACCGTCGCTGAGGGTTCCTCTCCTTTTCAGGTGGCCGACTATATGTAAGACAGGCTGCGCACGTGTCCGCCTAGATTTCTACTGAACAAAAACAAGGAATGGAAAAAAAAAGAGAAACAAAAACGCGGACTTTTAAGAAAAAAAAATCCCTCAGGCTCCACTCACCGCAGGACTTACATCCTGTGCTATTTCATTCCGCTTCTAGGAACGGAAGCAGTTTGGTTCCCTTATATATTCAGCCTTCGGCTATTCAATCTCGTTATGTTTTACTGGCATGTCCCAGTTCCGACTTCAAATCGAAGGTATTTTATTCAACTCTTCTACTATGATTAACGTTTAAGCAACAAATGATGTCTTAAGAATTCAATCGCACGGTGTTAAACCAAAACCCAGCAATTGCTTGGCGATAAAAAATAGATTCACCCGTTCCCCTCTCTCATTCAACCCTGATTTTGTATTCATGGAGAGATGGAGGGCGACTAGATTTTATTATTCACACACAGTACGGCTGAAGACGTCGACAGATAGGGAGATAGGAAGAGACGCAGATACCTAGTCAGGTAGGTGGCACGTACCTGGGTATACACAGCGACACATGTCGCTGCAACACCGCTGCGGCGTTATTCTCCATTCCAAAAAACCCCATCGCATACATCACTAACATTATTTTCTTATTCAGGAATTGCTGAGGTATACACTCAGCGCATGTATCAAACTGCGAACACATCTGAATCTCTGCGCAAAATTGTGCAAAGAATATGATTTGTGAAATGAAAATCTGCTCGTATATCAATCGATTAACTATTCTTACATATTTCTTAGTGACTTCACATGGTTTATAGATTTCGGATAGTCCATAGACAAACCGTCGAAGACTTTCAGAATATCAGGCTAATATCAATTTTTGTTCACACCTTTGCCACCGGTGAATTAATTATTTTCTCATAAATCTTACTGATTACACTGCGGCTTGTGGGTTTCGCATAGTTTGTGAATGAACTATCCAAGTTGTCCAGTTAGGGGGATTCGGTTTTCAATGCACAGCGTGTACGTTGCGGTTTGTTAAAATATGAAACGAAACGAAAGCATAAAAAGAACTTCGACTAGCTGACTGATTGTGAGTGACTGACTGACTGGTCAGACCCCGGCGACTATTTACTACTCATCGTCAGTTGCAGGGATGCCTGCCTGCGTTCCTCGATGATGTATGTATGTACACGCGTATGTATGGATTTGTCTACAAGCGTGACATGTGTCGCGTATCCTTCTCTCTCTTTTTCCTTCTCCGGCTCCGCATAATTTAATGTCAGCAGAACGCACGACCATTGTCTACTTGACACTGTACGCTGTCCAACTCCCTTATTCGTATTTCTCTTTTTTTCTCAGTTATGGAAATTCTAATATATATGTATATAGATATATAGATGTATGTTTTTTTTTTTTTTCATAAAGAAGAATGAGAGGAAAGGGTAGAAAATGGTTGGTAGGCGCGCCACTTGTCAACCGTGAAACCTGCAGATGTATTCTTGTAACACAAATTACAATTCATTTCACAATCAATTCGTCGCAGGATACAAATCACTTTTTTTCATCGTATTTATGTATGTAGATTTAGTGTACAGATGGGAAGTTCCACGACAATTCATTAGGGTTTGATACTTTATTATTCCTTATTTCTTCCTTATAGTATCTCGATTTTGTCCCTACAGTGTGATTCACATTTATTCATTATTTTGGCACCCAGAATAGATAAATGTTCAAGTAGGTGAATAGATAAATAATTCATATTTTCATCATAGAAGTAAATGTCGTACCATGCGTGTCAGAGGAAAGTCTTTTCCACCAAAGTCACACTATTTTGAGAACACATGCTACACCATTTTTGGAAAATTTCGAGGCGGCTATTTGTGCAACGGATTTTTGAAGTGTTATATTTCTATCTGATAAAAGGCGTAGAGACAAATTCAGCGAAATCTAGATCGTAGAATTCGGACAGACCGTTCACGAGGTATCCTTTGAATTTTGGAGCGAGCACGAAACGCTGTTCGCGGTTTGAAGTGAGGCGAGTTGCGTGCAAGTCAAACTTCAAATTGTACTAACTCATAAACGGGTAGTCGAAAATTCAGAAGTTTGGGCTCGTTGGATGTGTTTTGATTTCTGCTATACTTAAGAACCATAAGGCAGGCCAACTCGATATGACAAAAATTGCGTCTGCCAATTGTTTAAAAATGTTACAGTGAAATCATAAAACTAACGATAAAAAAACTTTCCCTTTTAAAGGATTTTTGCTGTAATTTTCAGTACATTGTCCGAGTGGTCAGAAAGCGAGCTTTCGAATCTATGCCAGGGTTTACTTCACCTTGTGTTTTGCGGTCGTATTAATTCAGGGCGAATAGAGAAGAAAAAGAAACAAAGTGAAACCCTCGTAAATTCACACGTGCATATTATGGTACATACCTATACGTGTACACGTGTTCTACGTAACATGCAACTCGCATGGGGATTACACATTAAATGAATCGTGGGAGTCAACTCGGTTGATATTGTCAGTAATGACCCGCGTTGAACGCAACGCAGCTGGATTGTAAAACTCGTGAAATTGAGGTGAGTAGGAGTTAGAAATAAAGGCTTAAAAAAAACCTTAACGAAGAACAACAACACTGAAATGAATATAGAAAAATGAAAATATTAAAAAGCGACCTTGTCAGGCGGCCGAGGGTCGCCGCTTATTACGCCGACTTAACAAATGACAATTGAATTATTCCCGCGGACATCCGGCCCTCTTAGCGCCATTAAAATTCAGCCTCCAGTTGGCTAATATAGCTTCTTCGTTGCACCTTTTGTTGTCCCAGTTTCGTACGGCTGTATAAAAATAGTTAAAGCACATTTAAAAAAGTAGAGATCAAGAACCCAAGGATGTGGGAGAAGAATTAAAAAACCACCAAAGGTCGTTCAAATCATATAAAAAAGATAAGCACTAAACCGTGATTTGATTCACGCCATTAACGATCACAAGTTTGGATTTTATCGTCCAGGTTGTTCGAAACACGTATCGGAGATAAAGCAAAAAACTGAGTTAAGTCTGGCCTCTCGGTTTTGTCGCTGGAAGCCTCAAAGTGCCTGAAAATAGTTGCGGTCATACGAAACTCGAGAGAGGTGCTTCTCCGCCTTGGAACCACAAATTTTCACGCGTTTTATAGCGATTCGACTGGTCGTGAACAGGGTGGCGACATATGGACCCCATACGAAATATTTCGAGACCATCTCAAAGGACAACTTCGTACGAGTTCTCAGTTCCAGCTGTTTCACTTATCATTCGAAGTGATCGACATTACTGCTGCGGTACACGCCTTGTACCGGTAATTACACAATTTCACTTTCGCAGTAGTGTAGCAATGGAAACGAATGGTTGAATGATCGGTATCAGTTCAGAATGATCGATAGATCAGTGAATTGGTTCATTAATCAGAACGAGAGAGAGAGAGAGAGAGAGAGAGAGAGTAGCTTTACTTTAAAAAGTCAAGAGTACTCTTTTTATATTTCAACGGTAAATTTTTTTCCATCAGTTTCTTCCAACGTCGACGCAAATTGAAAAATGGTACATTGGTCACTTTGTCGATGGCGTCGATTCATCCATTTGGTCGAAATATTGCATCACACTTCCAAGTATTTAAGTAAGAATATGACTTGAGAAAACAATGAAAACTTTTTGAATTGGAAGAATTTTCATCGTAACTACCGACGTATGGCCGAAAGCTGCAATCTACTTTGCGAATTTCGGTTTTCCTCGGTGTGGGTTTATCTCCTGTACCTCCATTAATTAAGGGTACCTGATATACATCATACCGAAAAACAGTTGCCGAGCATATGTACGCCAGACTTTTGTACAGGGTTCTAAAAACCCCGGGCTGCCGAGTGTTCTCAAGTGCTGTTTGCTCATCCCCTCAAGAGCACGAGAGTCGGCTAATTCCGAATTACTAATAGTGCGAAAAGCAGATGTGCGGCTCCATCGTGACGAGGAATCGAGATAGGGGATCAGGATCATCTGTGAATCAGAATCTAGAAACGGGAATCGTCGCCAATTAGTTCTGCGAAAGCTTTTGATTACGATACTGCGGCACGTATTTCAAGGGATTGCGAGAACTCTTAAGGCCAGACTTTATGGCTCATATCCGTGACGCCGGATCGCCGGTCATTTTCTTCGGCACGCGCCCGATCCTCGGGTCTGGTACCAACAGATATCCAAACTGTTTCTTTTTTTAATTTCTCTTCCGTCATATTTTTTTACTTCAGTCACAGTCAACTTTTGACAATGTTTTTAATTGAACATTCCTCACTGCGGAAGTGTTGATCAATAGTCGTGAAAACCTTTTCAAGTTCCTTCAACTAGCTGAAACCTTCAAAGTTTTTGAAAATCATTAGAGAATATGGATGGTCAAGTCTAGTCGTACCTTACTGGATACCTATGTGATTATATGAATGGTGCGAATCATTCATGAACTAAGAGAAAAATCATTTGGAATGATCACGTGAAATCTTCTGAAAACAGTAGTCCAAAAAGAGACCCAAATTCTCTGTTTAAGTTTCTGGAAATCACGTGAAAAAATCTTTGAACAAGGCACTTTCGGCATCCAATAAAATATTAGGACACAATGAATACAATGAATTATCCCTCAATTACGCTCTGCGGGGATTCTGAAATGGTGTTGAGATTTTGAAAACTTAAAAAAGAGCCGATGAGAATGTAGTAAAAATGGTTAAAGAATGGTTAAAGAAAATCATTGACCAAATGTTGTTGTCATCTTGAAACGGTTAACCGACAATTACACCATCCAAATATAGTCGATGAAGTGCGTATAGTGTTTCAGTACCGAACAAAAATAAACAAATAACTCAAAAAACGCACAGGACAAAAATAGTCGACGTGGTTTTCCAGCTTGTCTCCAGTCGCATCTCCACCGGGTGTAAAGTTTTCGACTCGGACAGTAGTGACAAGCAACAGACGGTTCGGTGCTCGTTTGCTCACGTCGCCCACGTCCGTTTCGACTCTTGAAGTCTCGGTGGTTCCTCAAGATAATAGAGAGAGAAGAAAGAAGAGAGCTGCGCCGCTGCACGGAATCGCTTTCGGGGACCGTTCGGGGACCGCTCGGGGACTGTTCGGTAGCAACAGGCAGCACCTTTCTCAGCGTAGTGCAGGCTGCATGGAAGCCTACGTGCTGCCTCAGCGCGGATATAAACGACACCGCTGGGTTTGGGCCTAACCCAAAGTTAACACGCCTATGAACCCTGCGATTCGGAGCAATTTCTGAACGCCTCACCGTCTCTGATTGCACGTCCCGCGTCGCCCGTTGCAGGTAACGTTTCGTTCCTTCAAGCAGCCCATGCCAGACGGAATTGTGTTTACGGCCATGGCTGATATGGCAGCCCGGCTTTCGCATAACGCGTTATCGCTGTTTACTTAGGGCGACATGCTACACGGGGTGTTCCGTTTTAAACTAATCGTTAAAACGTGTATACTTCAAGTTGATGGAAGTATTATCTTAAACAGAACAAAACAATCGATTCAAAGTTTTAGGGTTCCGACTACGAACATAAAATCGGAACATCGGTTATTCTTTCAAAATAGGTTGTTTTTGCTAAATTGATGCAAGGGAAATCGTTTTGTTACGATCAAACTTCCTTCGCTACAAATTTAGGCGGTTTCCAATTTTTTTAATCGATGATTTTCCATCGAGTTGAAAATTGAACTTCACATTTAAAAAAAAAAATGCTGGTAACGTTTGTGTTTTTGAATAAGTATAGTAGTAAAGAGGACATTTAGTTCGAGACCTCAAGACCGTAAACTACTTGCGAGTGATACCTTCAGACTGATTTATGATGCAAAACCGAAGTTTGAAAGTTTCGCTTTTACGTTTCAAGTACGATTCTCCTCAAATCAAAAATAGCTAAGTGCTAAATTTTTCGATTTTTAGCTGCTGCTTTCTTCAAACTTTGGAGCAAGCTGTATATCAGTAAAAAATTCAAAACCCCAATAATCCATGTCAACAGCTGGAAGTTAAATTATAGCGGAAAAACAACAATTGTACAGACAAACTAATATCGCAGCTTTGCCGCCAGTGCAGAATCGTCACAACTTTCCTCTAAAACATGTTGCGAGCAAACCATTTACAGCTAGAGAGATACCTTAACAACTCGTTGAAAATGAGGCGCCTTTTGTGCTCTCAAACTTACACTGAGAAAAATTACATTTGTTACAGTAACTAGAAAAATTCGGTAAATCAGGTATCGTTAACAATACTGTAACAGCTATACAACTAATTTTCATTTTGTACCTAGAACTGTATTTTTCGATCGTGGTAAAAAATGAAAATACTTAAGGACTGAGCGGTAACCGGAACTAAAAACTTCTTTCAGTGTACCGATTGTGATCGGTCACTGACAGCGGGCCCAAAACAAGCGATCACGACTTTCTGCGGCGGTAAAACGAACGGTCGATACTATAGCGAGCTCCGCACTGATGATTGCGGCTATTGTCCGAAAAGACTTGAGCGTAAATTTACCGCACATTAATGACCGCACTGCACTGTTGTGGTAACAAGTGGTTATAATTATAGCTCGTAATCTGTTCGGCGTGATAAGAAGCGTACGATACGCGGGATGAAAATATATTACCCTTGATGCGGTCGTGAAAAAAGCTCTCATCCCTCTCCGGCAGTGTCGCGTTATCGTCGGCGATGCGTGGAGCGTGGAAAAGTTAGCCTCGTTCATTCCGCAGAGTGCACGAGCACTGGTCGATGACCATTACGATGACTTCTTTGCGGCGACCGCGACGCCAGGCGCCGTATAATAATCGCTGTGGAATTTATCACGGTGATTAAGAAACGCGGAATCAAGAGACAGGATACAAAAGTTGTGCGGTGTTCTTTTCTGGGTGCAGCACTTGCGGCTAGGTTTCATTAACCCAGCTCGAGTCATCCTTACTTTTCTGCACACGTCATCGCATCAACGCTCTGCTCGAGTTAACTTCGTGCAAGATGTTTTGGGACACGGTGGAGAACGGAACAGGAATTACATACCGAGTCAAAAGTCAATGTTCGATTTGTTCTGCAGTGTTTCTATAATGCAATCGCGGATGTTCGGGTTTTTCGGCTCGACGAATTCGATCCTGATGTCGAAAATTCAAAATAAACTTACTCAGCCTAAATGAGCGTGATCGATTTTTCTGACGATAAATTTCTTCGTGTTTTATAACGGTACAATTTTTAAGTTGCAGTTCCAAAAACATGAATTTTGAAGTATAGTGATTTTTCGTCTCAAATATGCAGATGCATACATTAAATTAAAATCCTACGATAAAAATGCAAATTTCAAATTATCGGATGAATCTTAAAATACTATTTTTCGACTTTTGGGGCTTGCTGAAGTAAAATTTAGCGTTGCAGATTCGAAAGTTTTTACGATTGAAGTAACAATGGAATATCACTCCCATTTTTGAGTAGCGACAAGTGATGTATCGAAGAGCTACCGTCTGTTCCTCGCGTGTTGGCCGACACAACGCACAGCTGCAATTGGGCCGCAAGTGCATATGGAAGTAAGATGAGCGGCACGCAGCGCAATATTAGGAGGAGATACTATGAATAGAGAGGCGTGCATGCAGGGTGTTCTGGCCCGTGTCATCCGCACCTATTTATGGTAACCCGTTGGCTTCACCCTCACCGGGGCTTGTCGGCAAAGGGTTGACGGCAAAACGACACCCAAACACCGAGGCGAGGGGATGGCGTCTTCCGCGTATGTCGCGCGTTTAAACACGGAACACAAAGCACGTTCCCAGCCCTCGCTTTCGGTTAATTGGCGGCTAATTGTCGACCTCCTCCTCGAGGATGTCTCGAGAATTTTTTTCACCCCTGTCTCTCTCCCCCTCTCTCTCTCTCCACCCTGACTTAACCTAAATTTACATAACCTAACCTCACCTAACCTAACCTGCAGATTTTTCAGTCTTGGCTTTTTAAGCTAACCTAATTTTGTCTTACTTGAGCTATTCTAACCTAATAAAACCTGGAATTTTTTTATTCTTGTATCTCTGATCTAACCTAACCTGCAACTTATTTCATTCCCGCCTTTCCAAGCCAATCTAACCTTATCTAACTTCTTGCAGTCGAACCCAATTAAAGTTGGATTATTTTCTAAATCCTTGTGATGTTAACTCAGCTTTAGCTGTGATGACATAAACTGTAATTTTTTTTACATCCTTTGTCTGCTGACAGCGCATAATGAATTGTTTTTGCTGTGAAAAGTAGTCGAGATATGTTCGTGATATTGGGATTCAAAGTGTAAACGTGACTAGAGCAATATGACGTCGTAAATTTTTATAAGCTGATCATTTCAAATACATTACACGGATATTTCGGGTCAGAAAACTGGGGGCAACTGCTCGTAACTTTGTTTAATTACTTTGAGTTGTTAGAGAATGAAGTATACGTTGAATAGCAACTTTTATAACCAAATATGATGGCATCTATCAATATATTCAATTTCCAACACCCCATTTTCTATTTCTGGCTGTAAGACTCGACTGCACTTAAAAAAATTTCCACCTCTGTTAAGATCGGATAATTTGAGTGAGGTATTTATAACGATCCACATAATTTGAAGACTCAATAAAACTTGTTTTTAACGTTTCCAGATGAAATATGCAACCATAAGAAATGAAAAAATTCTCACCGATTAAACATTAAAAAAACAATTCCTTTTCTGATTTTAGACCACCATCAAAGTATACGCGAACTGTTTGCGGCCCGATATCGAGTACAAAACGCTAAGCATCAGCTACGAAACGACCTGTCGAGAAGTGGTTCAAAACCTGTTGAACAAATACAGAATGAGGCACAGAGATCCTCGCCTGTTCTACCTCACGATGGAGGTGACCGTGAGGAGGGCAAACGTTCGGACCGTTTTACCCCTTGACGAAGATGCCAGCCCTGCAGTCCTGCAGTCCTGTCATCCCCCTGGCGATTCGAGGTGAGTCAAATTTTTTTTTAATTCAAACGCAACTGAGAAAGAATAATGTAAACGTAAAAACGATTGCCTGTCAGTTTGCCCTTTCTGAAGAATATAATTTGTAACCTGTTGTATTAATTCGATCGACTAAACAAACTTGGAAGCTCGGAACTTCGAATTGTTTGTTAAATTTATGAATCGTATTAATCAAAAAATTTCAGTTTTTGAGACAACAGATTGAATATTGAGTGAATCGGAAATAGTGTCTACTCATTTAGGACTTGAAACTATAACTGTATTATAATAAAATTGAAAAACACTTTTCACAACCGAACTTATTCAATCTGATTAAACTTACCTAATTTTTTGCGTCCGTTTCTTTTTGTTATAGATTTTCGCTACAAACCCGTCGAGGAGGTCTGGTCAAGATATACGATAGTGCATTGATGTCTGGGGTAAGTTTATACACAACAATAGTAATAGTAATATTGTTAGTAAAAGTAGTAATAATAATTATCGAACAACGTATATATTATAAAATTTACGAGCGTGTAATTGAAACGCGACATTGATTTTCACATCGTTGAACAATCTGATTTGGAACTATTTCATTGTTGTAAAGGCCATTTTTGTTTTCACTGGTTCTCTGACCAGCGTTCTATTCACCTTTTCGATGGCGACTTCTTCTTGATCTTGTTATTTATTTATATATGTATATATATATTCCTTTGTCAATCGTACAGAGAGCCGATTGAGAAAGCCTTCTGTGTAAACGTGCGAAGGTAGAAAAAAGGCCGAAAGGTATAATATACAACACAGATATTGCAGGAGGCGCTAAAAACTGCGTGGGAGCGCTGTGCACGTGTGTGTGTGTGTATGTAAGGCGTAATCCGTGTCTGACTACGGGGCACGGTCGGGAAAATAAATAACGAGGATTTCTCGGCATTGCGTGTTATACACGTATAGTACCCATAATACCATTTGGTATACGTACAGGCGTATGAGCTACCGCAGCTACACGGAAGTTTAAAAACAGGAATTCTTGTATATTTTGTCTCGCTGATGGTGCAATGCACCGCCCGTGTCTCGCGGTACCCAGAAACAGTAAATCTAGCCACCCCGATGAAAACAGCAGCAGGTTATAGCCTTTGTGCTGTCTCCCCCTTTTTAAAATCCCTCTAAACTAAGAAAGGGGAAACAGTCGACAGAAGATGGAAAACCGAGTGAAAAATCGGCGACCACGTGTGTTGTATGTATTCGTCATCCATTTATAATGCCGTTTCGTGTATACATTGGATCAGAGGTGACGTGAGCTGAAAATGAGTAACCAATTGATTGCGTTTAAATTATTCACCAATCCGCAGTCTCTCAGCATGTATCATACAATAGGAATTACGAATTTTATTATCGCAAACCGATGGAGAGCGACTTCAGGCACTTGCCGATAAATATTTATGAAAAGTCGAACGCCTTGCTCGCTGCAGTTTCTTGGAAAATATTTAAAGCTAGCTACGCGGTATATTTTTGTACGATAATAATAACGATGTATGCAAAGTGCGTAAATGATTATTTTTAAACGTCGAGATTTCTGCAGGTTTGAAAAAGTGTATAAGGTTGTTCTTAAAAAAAGTTTCAATCGTAAAGAAAAAACATCCGTTTTGACAGGCAAATGAACACGCGCGTGCGAAAAATCAACATGGACACCGTTTGCATGCTTGCGATTTAATTCCGTTTATGAAATCATTTCCATCCCTCAAAACTGATCAAAACTAATTTGACCCGAAGGAGAAATATGACAAGATTAGTTCAGTCATCGTTTGAACCTGTAGTACCTAGACGCATACCTGGAAACCGATGGTCAAACGAGTTGAATGAATCGCATAATCTCCGCGTGTAACTTGTAAAATTGCGCAATTAAACGCGGAATGAAATGAACCGTTGATTTCTTACTCTCTGATTTCCTAATCCGCTATAAATTGGATCGCTGATTGATTTTGTTGCAGTCAAAGTACAAGAGCCTTTTGGTTTCCGAGCACACGACAGTTGACGAGCTCATCCAGATGCTCCTGAGCTGTTACAGCTCGAGCGAAAGGGTGGAGCAATTTTCTTTGTACGAAGTGTGCGAGGGCGAAGAGTACCAAAGAAAACTTCACCCGGACGATTCACCTCTCAAGGTTACACAGAGATGGACATCCATCGATAGGCACCTTCGCATAAGACGAAATCCTGACTACAATCCTTACAGGAGAAAGGTAATAAATATAACACTATGCTGTCGTTTCTACTTTTATTTACGTATTTTTTTCTAATCGTTTAGTGATAGCAATTTTGTGATCTGCACGGCACATGGAAGTAGTTTTTTTTTGTCTGTAAAGAAAAATCGTTAGGTTAATATAGCGTTTGAATTGCGCAAAAGCTGATTCACGTTTGAGATATATTTTACAAATATCAGCGCACAAAAAACATCGTCAAAGCTGTTGGACTTATATTTTCTGGCATTTAGCCCACGCAGACTAAGATATACGATGAAAAACCAATTTTGTTGTTAAATGCGAGTCAGTTAGTGGAGTATATGTTTCCTGCCGCTAGATGGTGGTTTCTAAATTTGAAATTCGAATTAATAAATCACAAAGTTGAATATCTCTTACAGTTCATCGCCTCATTGTCCGTACGTATTTTTCAAATTTTTCTCTTTTTCTCATTATTCTCCAGAGTATGTGGACTTCGGATTCAAGTATAACGATGGCGATGTCGAAGCTCCAGCTGCACAGTAACAAGCAAAATCATCATCACAACCAACACCTGCACCACCATAACCATAACAACAACAACAACAACAACAACAACAACAACAGCAGTAGCAAAAATAATCACAACAACAACGTACATCGTCAAATTCATCAGAATAATAACGTAGGCGGTCACGTGCAAATGTTGCCCGTTCAGCAATCCCGTGTCGTTATTCCTCATGTTTCGCAGATCACCAAAAGCGTGCCATCGACACCTTTGACCGGAAAGCATGTATCAGCTAGTTCCGCTTACGCCGACTACGAAAACTACTTTTACATATAGATGCGGTTACCAAGCGATGATTATTATCAATACAAAAAGACGGTGAAATTGATGGAAAGTTATTATGGTCACTGAGTCAACCTTTCGGTGGTTGATGCAGTTTTTAAAAAATTGTAACCAAACTCAATTCAGAATAGTACCTTAATCTCGAATTTGGAATGTCAAACATTGAAAAATCATAGAAAGAAATGTTATGGAAATCTGCGGATTACTTTTAGTGATTTTGGCCCGCCATATTGGAGCCGTCATTTTAAGGTTTTCAATCGGATTTAGTATTCGACATCAAAGATTCAAAAATCCTATAAAACCCCAGAGTTTGAAATAAAATTTTACCAATATTGTGTAACTTATAATATATCGAATAACGAATCTTGATCGGTACCGAAAATTTAATCTGCCCAGAGCGAATGAACCTAAACATTTCTTTCAACAAAAAAAGAGATGCGTACGTATTTTGACGAATTCAGGCAAATCTGATCCTGCAGAATAAAGAATTGATCCGCAAACAGAATCCGAATGGCAGTTCTCAATTTCCTGTAAGATCGATGCCTGAATGAGATTGAGGTTTAAAGTTAAGTCTATGAGGTGATAGATGATAATTGTAAGCAACGGATTTTAGTCAGTATAACGTATATCAGTGTAGGTAAAAGACGAATGAGTAAATGTTGAAATGTTAGAACCAAAGTTAGACGTACCTACGGCTAGTTTGCGCTTCGTTATAGCGCGCCAAAACCTGGCAAGTCGAGAAGGGTCCATTTTTTTCATTTGTTTTATTTATTTTTTATCTTAAGTCCTTCTCGACTCATGTGCGATTGTGGTGTCCAAACGTGCATAGCAAATCGTTAACTTATTATTAAATGCAACAGTAAATCAATTTAAGTTTCTCACGAATAATATCGAAAAAGAAAAACGGGAAAGTTAATGTATCACAGTATTAGATTGACGACAAATTTCCTCTCATTGAATTTTCAAGAATATGTTAAGATTTAGAATGAGAATTTTTTCTTTTTTGATTGGAAAACAACATTATCAAAGTAAGCAAAAATGAAAACATAACATCTCGTGCAAATTTCCGATCGAAATATTCTGATCGAATTTAAACTAGCTGATCTGCGTTCAGTTTACGATTATCAAGTATACATGATATCTTGGTACGATATATCGTAATTCGATATTCAATGAGAATTATGTAGATGAATTGTGCACTTATGAAAGAAAATTTTATGAACCATGTGCGATATAGAATTAATATACGTCTACAGTAATTATTATTAATATTCTGTAATACTATTTATTTATTATCAATGTAAAGATTTATATTACGTATTTAAAGTGAAATTTGTCAACAGCATAAATTCTGTTTTTATAATTCGATATTGAAGAGCAAAAAAAAAAAAAAATATTCCAACAGTCAGACAATTAATCAGAAAATTTTAGGATGAATAAATGAATACATAATTCTTAAAAGGTAATACCAATTATATTTCTTAGTACTTCAAAGTCAACGTAAGCTAAAGATACTCTTATGCTGCTGGTCTGTTCTTAAAAACAAACAGCAGCTGTAGCTTAAAAGATTAATCTAAAGTTGTATAAATTATATATATTTCTTAAGCGTTCCTTTCGCGCAGCTTTGCATGTGTACGTAATATTCAAGTATCAAGTATCAATGGAATATTATACATATACATAATTTGCTGTTATATCAAATATAGAATATCATTCGTCACTAATTTATGTGTCCTAAAGTCGCTATAAATTCAATTATAATAATAAGGTTCTATAATATTGATAATAGATACGCTACTTGCGATCAATGTCGTCGTTTTTATACACAATGAAGAACTTGGATTATTAATATAAGTAATTCTATGTTAATTGAGTATAATATGTAATCTTTCAGTACCTAAATTGTTTCCAGCGTCGAAAAAACGATTCAGATCTATTGATTGTACGCATTTTGTAAATGTTTTTTTCATCTCTTTTTATATGTTCCCCGAAATAGAATTTCGCATTTAACTGTACATAAAACTGCTTGAAGGAACGTAGATTTACCTTACTAGAAATAGAATATCTAATCATTACATCAAGACTTCAAAAAAGTCGAAAAATTGAAACGTTTTTTCAACACTGAACAAAATCATTAGGATTAGGTTATATTATGGTGGAAAACAGAGGGGAAAAAACATAATAAGAACCACAGAACTGTTACCAGACTTTTTGTGCGCGTGTTTATATTATATTACCAAAGAGAAAAATTTATAATTACGTTAATAGTGCGATAATTAGATCATAATTATTGATAGTATACAGATTAAAATATGTTAGAATAATAATGTTGTATACGTAATTCATAAGATTTACGCATGCAACCTTGATGTTTTTTTGCTCCGGGTAGCTGAAAAGATATCTAGAATGCGTATGATAATTCCCCGGATTCACGTTGGAACGAACATCTGCAAATATCTAAAAATCATCCGCAATAATTACCAAGTGATCATCGATGATCCTGAGGAATTCACAATTTTGATTGTTATTTGCATATCCACGAAAAGTGTAATGAGATTCGTCGGGGTTGAAAATTCCCTTTAATTAGGTCCAGTCACTCTGTCCTGGATAATCTTTTAGTCCTGCATAGTGCTTCTTAGGATTATGCATATAATTGTATGTGTAATGCTGTTATATATGCATGTAAATAAATGAATAAATGAAGACATAAATACATGCAACTGTGAAGTCATATTGTCTGCGAAATGAGTTCAAGTTAACTGAATAACCAGGTAGATAGATCTTATTGTTAGATCGAAACCGTATTGTTGAAAAGAAAACACGCTTGCATCCTGATCTAACGCTTCGAAATGTTGCCCTAATTTTTGCACAATGAACATCGAAGACTTTAGTTTCTATTCGAAAGGATATTTCGAATCCCTGGATCTTTACAAAGGTGCAAAATCTCTGTAACAAATGCGTCAGGGACTATATGTAAAAAAAAGCCGCAAAAACATCTTACGACAAACCGCTGGTAGGGTAGAAGATTTGGTCACTTTACAGCTGTATCTATTGAACAATCAGTCGCAGCGGGTTCTGAGAATCGGCAACAATTTTCATTGGCATATTTACGTCTGTTCAGTGGACGTGATATACACATTTACATTTTTAAAACTACTCTTAGCATTTCATACTATACGCATTGAAATCTATTCTTCAGATAATGATTGACCAATTGAAGAGTGATGCTTTTAATGCCAAGATTCTCTAACTTGTCCAACAATTTGTCATGACTCACAGTGTCAAATGCCTTGAGAGATCTAAGAAATTAATACCAGTCGGCAGATTTTATCTAGTTCTGAACATATGAAATCGGTAATTGCAACCTGAGCACTCCAACACTCCAGATTTTTTAGGAAACCAGATTAATGATTGGGATATTATTCACCGTGACAGAAGGAAGTCAACAGCAACAGCCGAGAATTTTCTCTGATACCTTTGCTAGATGAGATGTAAGAGAAATGAGAAAATGATTATTGACATTTTTTGCATCCCCACGCTAATGAATAGAAATAACTTCTGCTCCTTCATATTGGTGAAAGCAAAAGTCCTTTTACAGAGATACATTGATCATGTGACTAATTGCAAGAAGCGGTACAAATGTGATAGTACATTTCAGAATCCCAGCATGTATAAAATTTGTCCGCCCTCCTAGTAGATAGGAGTGGAGCTGAATGTCAAAAATGCTGATATCAATTCTTCGTGCTCGACAGCGACATAATTTTGTGAGACAAATTAATTATTGTGCGCAGTACGGATATGCTGCGTGCAGCTAATGAAGAATTATACCCAGAATACCAGAGATCTCCTTCGTTATTTCGCTGCTGCCGAGGGTTAAACGAATCGATTCTGTTCTCTGCTGTTGATCCGACGCTATATTCTCTGCGTTTTCTAAATTCCTGAGGGTTCAATTAGTCGGGGAATGGTCATACAAATCGAGTCTGAGATCCAGAGATTTTCGGTCAAAAAATGAAGAAGAAGTGAGGCTAACCCCTTCGCATTTTTGGCGAAAATTTGCGCGATTTTGAAAAGTGCTGGAATAAATTAATTGTGGCACTATTCCGACGTAATTTGGCGACAGAAATCGAATGGGCGCAGTCCCAATACGCTGCGATCAACGCATCAGAAGTGACAGCCAAAAAACCAGAACCTGAATTTTCGACATTTTTCAGCAGGTGCTTTTTCGCTCGCCATTTCTCTCCTGTTGGTCCTACGCTCTTTTCGCTGCGAGTTCTGAGTTCCTGAGGGTCCAATTGGTCAGATAAGGGTCGTTTAGATCGAATCTGAGACCAAAAGTTTTTTGCCCAAAAAAAAAGTAAGGCTAACCCCTTTGTGTTTTTGACGAAAATTTTCGCGATTTTGAAAAGTGCTGGAATAAATTAATTGTGGCACTATTCCGACGTAATTTGGCGACAGAAATCGATTGGGCGCAGTCCCAATACGCTGCGATCAACGCATCAGAAGTTACAGCCAAAAAACCAGAACCTGAATTTTCGACATTTTTCAGCAGGTGCTTTTTCGCTCGCCATTTCTCTCCTGTTGGTCCTACGCTCTTTTCGCTGCGAGTTCTGAATTCCTGAGGGTCCAATTGGTCAGATAAGGGTCGTTTAAATCGAATCTGAGACCAAAAGTTTTTTGCCCAAAAAAAAAGTAAGGCTAACCCCTTTGTGTTTTTGACGAAAATTTTCGCGATTTTGAAAAGTGCTGGAATAAATTAATTGTGGCACTATTCCGACGTAATTTGGCGACAGAAATCGATTGGGCGCAGTCCCAATACGCTGCGATCAACGCATCAGAAGTTACAGCCAAAAAACCAGAACCTGAATTTTCGACATTTTTCAGCAGGTGCTTTTTCGCTCGCCATTTCTCTCCTGTTGGTCCTACGCTCTTTTCGCTGCGAGTTCTGAATTCCTGAGGGTCCAATTGGTCAGATAAGGGTCGTTTAAATCGAATCTGAGACCAAAAGTTTTTTGCCCAAAAAAAAAGTAAGGCTAACCCCTTTGTGTTTTTGACGAAAATTTTCGCGATTTTGAAAAGTGCTGGAATAAATTAATTGTGGCACTATTCCGACGTAATTTGGCGACAGAAATCGATTGGGCGCAGTCCCAATACGCTGCGATCAACGCATCAGAAGTTACAGCCAAAAAACCAGAACCTGAATTTTCGACATTTTTCAGCAGGTGCTTTTTCGCTCGCCATTTCTCTCCTGTTGGTCCTACGCTCTTTTCGCTGCGAGTTCTGAGTTCCTGAGGGTCCAATTGGTCAGATAAGGGTCGTTTAAATCGAATCTGAGACCAGAAGTTTTTTGCCCAAAAAAAAAGTAAGGCTAACCCCTTTGTGTTTTTGACGAAAATTTTCGCGATTTTGAAAAGTGCTGGAATAAATTAATTGTGGCACTATTCCGACGTAATTTGGCGACAGAAATCGATTGGGCGCAGTCCCAATACGCTGCGATCAACGCATCAGAAGTTACAGCCAAAAAACCAGAACCTGAATTTTCGACATTTTTCAGCAGGTGCTTTTTCGCTCGCCATTTCTCTCCTGTTGGTCCTACGCTCTTTTCGCTGCGAGTTCTGAATTCCTGAGGGTCCAATTGGTCAGATAAGGGTCGTTTAAATCGAATCTGAGACCAAAAGTTTTTTGCCCAAAAAAAAAGTAAGGCTAACCCCTTTGTGTTTTTGACGAAAATTTTCGCGATTTTGAAAAGTGCTGGAATAAATTAATTGTGGCACTATTCCGACGTAATTTGGCGACAGAAATCGATTGGGCGCAGTCCCAATACGCTGCGATCAACGCATCAGAAGTTACAGCCAAAAAACCAGAACCTGAATTTTCGACATTTTTCAGCAGGTGCTTTTTCGCTCGCCATTTCTCTCCTGTTGGTCCTACGCTCTTTTCGCTGCGAGTTCTGAGTTCCTGAGGGTCCAATTGGTCAGATAAGGGTCGTTTAAATCGAATCTGAGACCAGAAGTTTTTTGCCCAAAAAAAAAGTAAGGCTAACCCCTTTGTGTTTTTGACGAAAATTTTCGCGATTTTGAAAAGTGCTGGAATAAATTAATTGTGGCACTATTCCGACGTAATTTGGCGACAGAAATCGATTGGGCGCAGTCCCAATACGCTGCGATCAACGCATCAGAAGTTACAGCCAAAAAACCAGAACCTGAATTTTCGACATTTTTCAGCAGGTGCTTTTTCGCTCGCCATTTCTCTCCTGTTGGTCCTACGCTCTTTTCGCTGCGAGTTCTGAGTTCCTGAGGGTCCAATTGGTCAGATAAGGGTCGTTTAAATCGAATCTGAGATCAAAAGTTTTTTGCCCAAAAAAAAAGTAAGGCTAACCCCTTTGTGTTTTTGACGAAAATTTTCGCGATTTTGAAAAGTGCTGGAATAAATTAATTGTGGCACTATTCCGACGTAATTCGGCGACGGAAATCGATTGGGCGCAGTCCCAATACGCTGCGATCAACGCATTAGAAGTTACAGCCAAAAAACCAGAACCTGAATTTTCGACATTTTTCAGCAGGTGCTTTTTCGCTCGCCATTTCTCTCCTGTTGGTCCTACGCTCTTTTCGCTGCGAGTTCTGAGTTCCTGAGGGTCCAATTGGTCAGATAAGGGTCGTTTAAATCGAATCTGAGACCAGAAGTTTTTTGCCCAAAAAAAAAGTAAGGCTAACCCCTTTGTGTTTTTGACGAAAATTTTCGCGATTTTGAAAAGTGCTGGAATAAATTAATTGTGGCACTATTCCGACGTAATTTGGCGACAGAAATCGATTGGGCGCAGTCCCAATACGCTGCGATCAACGCATCAGAAGTTACAGCCAAAAAACCAGAACCTGAATTTTCGACATTTTTCAGCAGGTGCTTTTTCGCTCGCCATTTCTCTCCTGTTGGTCCTACGCTCTTTTCGCTGCGAGTTCTGAGTTCCTGAGGGTCCAATTGGTCAGATAAGGGTCGTTTAAATCGAATCTGAGACCAAAAGTTTTTTGCCCAAAAAAAAAGTAAGGCTAACCCCTTTGTGTTTTTGACGAAAATTTTCGCGATTTTGAAAAGTGCTGGAATAAATTAATTGTGGCACTATTCCGACGTAATTCGGCGACAGAAATCGATTGGGCGCAGTCCCAATACGCTGCGATCAACGCATCAGAAGTTACAGCCAAAAAACCAGAACCTGAATTTTCGACATTTTTCAGCAGGTGCTTTTTCGCTCGCCATTTCTCTCCTGTTGGTCCTACGCTCTTTTCGCTGCGAGTTCTGAGTTCCTGAGGGTCCAATTGGTCAGATAAGGGTCGTTTAAATCGAATCTGAGACCAGAAGTTTTTTGCCCAAAAAAAAAGTAAGGCTAACCCCTTTGTGTTTTTGACGAAAATTTTCGCGATTTTGAAAAGTGCTGGAATAAATTAATTGTGGCACTATTCCGACGTAATTTGGCGACAGAAATCGATTGGGCGCAGTCCCAATACGCTGCGATCAACGCATCAGAAGTTACAGCCAAAAAACCAGAACCTGAATTTTCGACATTTTTCAGCAGGTGCTTTTTCGCTCGCCATTTCTCTCCTGTTGGTCCTACGCTCTTTTCGCTGCGAGTTCTGAGTTCCTGAGGGTCCAATTGGTCAGATAAGGGTCGTTTAAATCGAATCTGAGATCAAAAGTTTTTTGCCCAAAAAAAAAGTAAGGCTAACCCCTTTGTGTTTTTGACGAAAATTTTCGCGATTTTGAAAAGTGCTGGAATAAATTAATTGTGGCACTATTCCGACGTAATTTGGCGACAGAAATCGATTGGGCGCAGTCCCAATACGCTGCGATCAACGCATCAGAAGTTACAGCCAAAAAACCAGAACCTGAATTTTCGACATTTTTCAGCAGGTGCTTTTTCGCTCGCCATTTCTCTCCTGTTGGTCCTACGCTCTTTTCGCTGCGAGTTCTGAGTTCCTGAGGGTCCAATTGGTCAGATAAGGGTCGTTTAAATCGAATCTGAGACCAGAAGTTTTTTGCCCAAAAAAAAAGTAAGGCTAACCCCTTTGTGTTTTTGACGAAAATTTTCGCGATTTTGAAAAGTGCTGAAATAAATTAATTGTGGCACTATTCCGACGTAATTTGGCGACAGAAATCGATTGGGCGCAGTCCCAATACGCTGCGATCAACGCATCAGAAGTTACAGCCAAAAAACCAGAACCTGAATTTTCGACATTTTTCAGCAGGTGCTTTTTCGCTCGCCATTTCTCTCCTGTTGGTCCTACGCTCTTTTCGCTGCGAGTTCTGAGTTCCTGAGGGTCCAATTGGTCAGATAAGGGTCGTTTAAATCGAATCTGAGACCAGAAGTTTTTTGCCCAAAAAAAAAGTAAGGCTAACCCCTTTGTGTTTTTGACGAAAATTTTCGCGATTTTGAAAAGCGCTGGAATAAATTAATTGTGGCACTATTCCGACGTAATTTGGCGACAGAAATCGATTAGGCGCAGTCCCAATACGCTGCGATCAACGCATCAGAAGTTACAGCCAAAAAACCAGAACCTGAATTTTCGACATTTTTCAGCAGGTGCTTTTTCGCTCGCCATTTCTCTCCTGTTGGTCCTACGCTCTTTTCGCTGCGAGTTCTGAGTTCCTGAGGGTCCAATTGGTCAGATAAGGGTCGTTTAAATCGAATCTGAGATCAAAAGTTTTTTGCCCAAAAAAAAAGTAAGGCTAACCCCTTTGTATTTTTGACGAAAATTTTCGCGATTTTGAAAAGTGCTGGAATAAATTAATTGTGGCACTATTCCGACGTAATTTGGCGACAGAAATCGATTGGGCGCAGTCCCATTACGCTGCGATCAACGCATCAGAAGTTACAGCCAAAAAACCAGAACCTGAATTTTCGACATTTTTCAGCAGGTGCTTTTTCGCTCGCCATTTCTCTCCTGTTGGTCCTACGCTCTTTTCGCTGCGAGTTCTGAGTTCCTGAGGGTCCAATTGGTCAGATAAGGGTCGTTTAAATCGAATCTGAGACCAGAAGTTTTTTGCCCAAAAAAAAAGTAAGGCTAACCCCTTTGTGTTTTTGACGAAAATTTTCGCGATTTTGAAAAGTGCTGGAATAAACTAATTGTGGCACTATTCCGACGTAATTTGGCGACAGAAATCGATTGGGCGCAGTCCCAATACGCTGCGATCAACGCATCAGAAGTTACAGCCAAAAAACCAGAACCTGAATTTTCGACATTTTTCAGCAGGTGCTTTTTCGCTCGCCATTTCTCTCCTGTTGGTCCTACGCTCTTTTCGCTGCGAGTTCTGAGTTCCTGAGGGTCCAATTGGTCAGATAAGGGTCGTTTAAATCGAATCTGAGATCAAAAGTTTTTTGCCCAAAAAAAAAGTAAGGCTAACCCCTTTGTATTTTTGACGAAAATTTTCGCGATTTTGAAAAGTGCTGGAATAAATTAATTGTGGCACTATTCCGACGTAATTTGGCGACAGAAATCGATTGGGCGCAGTCCCAATACGCTGCGATCAACGCATCAGAAGTTACAGCCAAAAAACCAGAACCTGAATTTTCGACATTTTTCAGCAGGTGCTTTTTCGCTCGCCATTTCTCTCCTGTTGGTCCTACGCTCTTTTCGCTGCGAGTTCTGAGTTCCTGAGGGTCCAATTGGTCAGATAAGGGTCGTTTAAATCGAATCTGAGACCAGAAGTTTTTTGCCCAAAAAAAAAGTAAGGCTAACCCCTTTGTGTTTTTGACGAAAATTTTCGCGATTTTGAAAAGTGCTGGAATAAATTAATTGTGGCACTATTCCGACGTAATTTGGCGACAGAAATCGATTGGGCGCAGTCCCAATACGCTGCGATCAACGCATCAGAAGTTACAGCCAAAAAACCAGAACCTGAATTTTCGACATTTTTCAGCAGGTGCTTTTTCGCTCGCCATTTCTCTCCTGTTGGTCCTACGCTCTTTTCGCTGCGAGTTCTGAGTTCCTGAGGGTCCAATTGGTCAGATAAGGGTCGTTTAAATCGAATCTGAGACCAAAAGTTTTTTGCCCAAAAGAAAAGTAAGGCTAACCCCTTTGTGTTTTTGACGAAAATTTTCGCGATTTTGAAAAGTGCTGGAATAAATTAATTGTGGCACTATTCCGACGTAATTCGGCGACAGAAATCGATTGGGCGCAGTCCCAATACGCTGCGATCAACGCATCAGAAGTTACAGCCAAAAAACCAGAACCTGAATTTTCGACATTTTTCAGCAGGTGCTTTTTCGCTCGCCATTTCTCTCCTGTTGGTCCTACGCTCTTTTCGCTGCGAGTTCTGAGTTCCTGAGGGTCCAATTGGTCAGATAAGGGTCGTTTAAATCGAATCTGAGACCAGAAGTTTTTTGCCCAAAAAAAAAGTAAGGCTAACCCCTTTGTGTTTTTGACGAAAATTTTCGCGATTTTGAAAAGTGCTGGAATAAATTAATTGTGGCACTATTCCGACGTAATTTGGCGACAGAAATCGATTGGGCGCAGTCCCAATACGCTGCGATCAACGCATCAGAAGTTACAGCCAAAAAACCAGAACCTGAATTTTCGACATTTTTCAGCAGGTGCTTTTTCGCTCGCCATTTCTCTCCTGTTGGTCCTACGCTCTTTTCGCTGCGAGTTCTGAGTTCCTGAGGGTCCAATTGGTCAGATAAGGGTCGTTTAAATCGAATCTGAGATCAAAAGTTTTTTGCCCAAAAAAAAAGTAACGCTAACCCCTTTGTGTTTTTGACGAAAATTTTCGCGATTTTGATAAGTGCTGGAATAAATTAATTGTGGCACTATTCCGACGTAATTTGGCGACAGAAATCGATTGGGCGCAGTCCCAATACGCTGCGATCAACGCATCAGAAGTTACAGCCAAAAAACCAGAACCTGAATTTTCGACATTTTTCAGCAGGTGCTTTTTCGCTCGCCATTTCTCTCCTGTTGGTCCTACGCTCTTTTCGCTGCGAGTTCTGAGTTCCTGAGGGTCCAATTGGTCAGATAAGGGTCGTTTAAATCGAATCTGAGACCAGAAGTTTTTTGCCCAAAAAAAAAGTAAGGCTAACCCCTTTGTGTTTTTGACGAAAATTTTCGCGATTTTGAAAAGCGCTGGAATAAATTAATTGTGGCACTATTCCGACGTAATTTGGCGACAGAAATCGATTGGGCGCAGTCCCAATAAGCTGCGATCAACGCATCAGAAGTTACAGCCAAAAAACCAGAACCTGAATTTTCGACATTTTTCAGCAGGTGCTTTTTCGCTCGCCATTTCTCTCCTGTTGGTCCTACGCTCTTTTCGCTGCGAGTTCTGAGTTCCTGAGGGTCCAATTGGTCAGATAAGGGTCGTTTTAATCGAATCTGAGACCAAAAGTTTTTTGCCCAAAAAAAAAGTAAGGCTAACCCCTTTGTGTTTTTGACGAAAATTTTCGCGATTTTGAAAAGTGCTGGAATAAATTAATTGTGGCACTATTCCGACGTAATTTGGCGACAGAAATCGATTGGGCGCAGTCCCAATACGCTGCGATCAACGCATCAGAAGTTACAGCCAAAAAACCAGAACCTGAATTTTCGACATTTTTCAGCAGGTGCTTTTTCGCTCGCCATTTCTCTCCTGTTGGTCCTACGCTCTTTTCGCTGCGAGTTCTGAGTTCCTGAGGGTCCAATTGGTCAGATAAGGGTCGTTTAAATCGAATCTGAGACCAGAAGTTTTTTGCCCAAAAAAAAAGTAAGGCTAACCCCTTTGTGTTTTTGACGAAAATTTTCGCGATTTTGAAAAGCGCTGGAATAAATTAATTGTGGCACTATTCCGACGTAATTTGGCGACAGAAATCGATTGGGCGCAGTCCCAATAAGCTGCGATCAACGCATCAGAAGTTACAGCCAAAAAACCAGAACCTGAATTTTCGACATTTTTCAGCAGGTGCTTTTTCGCTCGCCATTTCTCTCCTGTTGGTCCTACGCTCTTTTCGCTGCGAGTTCTGAGTTCCTGAGGGTCCAATTGGTCAGATAAGGGTCGTTTAAATCGAATCTGAGACCAAAAGTTTTTTGCCCAAAAAAAAAGTAAGGCTAACCCCTTTGTGTTTTTGACGAAAATTTTCGCGATTTTGAAAAGTGCTGGAATAAATTAATTGTGGCACTATTCCGACGTAATTCGGCGACAGAAATCGATTGGGCGCAGTCCCAATACGCTGCGATCAACGCATCAGAAGTTACAGCCAAAAAACCAGAACCTGAATTTTCGACATTTTTCAGCAGGTGCTTTTTCGCTCGCCATTTCTCTCCTGTTGGTCCTACGCTCTTTTCGCTGCGAGTTCTGAGTTCCTGAGGGTCCAATTGGTCAGATAAGGGTCGTTTAAATCGAATCTGAGACCAGAAGTTTTTTGCCCAAAAAAAAAGTAAGGCTAACCCCTTTGTGTTTTTGACGAAAATTTTCGCGATTTTGAAAAGTGCTGGAATAAATTAATTGTGGCACTATTCCGACGTAATTTGGCGACAGAAATCGATTGGGCGCAGTCCCAATACGCTGCGATCAACGCATCAGAAGTTACAGCCAAAAAACCAGAACCTGAATTTTCGACATTTTTCAGCAGGTGCTTTTTCGCTCGCCATTTCTCTCCTGTTGGTCCTACGCTCTTTTCGCTGCGAGTTCTGAGTTCCTGAGGGTCCAATTGGTCAGATAAGGGTCGTTTAAATCGAATCTGAGATCAAAAGTTTTTTGCCCAAAAAAAAAGTAAGGCTAACCCCTTTGTGTTTTTGACGAAAATTTTCGCGATTTTGAAAAGTGCTGGAATAAATTAATTGTGGCACTATTCCGACGTAATTTGGCGACAGAAATCGATTGGGCGCAGTCCCAATACGCTGCGATCAACGCATCAGAAGTTACAGCCAAAAAACCAGAACCTGAATTTTCGACATTTTTCAGCAGGTGCTTTTTCGCTCGCCATTTCTCTCCTGTTGGTCCTACGCTCTTTTCGCTGCGAGTTCTGAGTTCCTGAGGGTCCAATTGGTCAGATAAGGGTCGTTTAAATCGAATCTGAGACCAGAAGTTTTTTGCCCAAAAAAAAAGTAAGGCTAACCCCTTTGTGTTTTTGACGAAAATTTTCGCGATTTTGAAAAGTGCTGAAATAAATTAATTGTGGCACTATTCCGACGTAATTTGGCGACAGAAATCGATTGGGCGCAGTCCCAATACGCTGCGATCAACGCATCAGAAGTTACAGCCAAAAAACCAGAACCTGAATTTTCGACATTTTTCAGCAGGTGCTTTTTCGCTCGCCATTTCTCTCCTGTTGGTCCTACGCTCTTTTCGCTGCGAGTTCTGAGTTCCTGAGGGTCCAATTGGTCAGATAAGGGTCGTTTAAATCGAATCTGAGACCAGAAGTTTTTTGCCCAAAAAAAAAGTAAGGCTAACCCCTTTGTGTTTTTGACGAAAATTTTCGCGATTTTGAAAAGCGCTGGAATAAATTAATTGTGGCACTATTCCGACGTAATTTGGCGACAGAAATCGATTAGGCGCAGTCCCAATACGCTGCGATCAACGCATCAGAAGTTACAGCCAAAAAACCAGAACCTGAATTTTCGACATTTTTCAGCAGGTGCTTTTTCGCTCGCCATTTCTCTCCTGTTGGTCCTACGCTCTTTTCGCTGCGAGTTCTGAGTTCCTGAGGGTCCAATTGGTCAGATAAGGGTCGTTTAAATCGAATCTGAGATCAAAAGTTTTTTGCCCAAAAAAAAAGTAAGGCTAACCCCTTTGTATTTTTGACGAAAATTTTCGCGATTTTGAAAAGTGCTGGAATAAATTAATTGTGGCACTATTCCGACGTAATTTGGCGACAGAAATCGATTGGGCGCAGTCCCATTACGCTGCGATCAACGCATCAGAAGTTACAGCCAAAAAACCAGAACCTGAATTTTCGACATTTTTCAGCAGGTGCTTTTTCGCTCGCCATTTCTCTCCTGTTGGTCCTACGCTCTTTTCGCTGCGAGTTCTGAGTTCCTGAGGGTCCAATTGGTCAGATAAGGGTCGTTTAAATCGAATCTGAGACCAGAAGTTTTTTGCCCAAAAAAAAAGTAAGGCTAACCCCTTTGTGTTTTTGACGAAAATTTTCGCGATTTTGAAAAGTGCTGGAATAAACTAATTGTGGCACTATTCCGACGTAATTTGGCGACAGAAATCGATTGGGCGCAGTCCCAATACGCTGCGATCAACGCATCAGAAGTTACAGCCAAAAAACCAGAACCTGAATTTTCGACATTTTTCAGCAGGTGCTTTTTCGCTCGCCATTTCTCTCCTGTTGGTCCTACGCTCTTTTCGCTGCGAGTTCTGAGTTCCTGAGGGTCCAATTGGTCAGATAAGGGTCGTTTGAATCGAATCTGAGACCAGAAGTTTTTTGCCCAAAAAAAAAGTAAGGCTAACCCCTTTGTGTTTTTGACGAAAATTTTCGCGATTTTGAAAAGTGCTGGAATAAATTAATTGTGGCACTATTCCGACGTAATTTGGCGACAGAAATCGATTGGGCGCAGTCCCAATACGCTGCGATCAACGCATCAGAAGTTACAGCCAAAAAACCAGAACCTGAATTTTCGACATTTTTCAGCAGGTGCTTTTTCGCTCGCCATTTCTCTCCTGTTGGTCCTACGCTCTTTTCGCTGCGAGTTCTGAGTTCCTGAGGGTCCAATTGGTCAGATAAGGGTCGTTTAAATCGAATCTGAGACCAAAAGTTTTTTGCCCAAAAAAAAAGTAAGGCTAACCCCTTTGTGTTTTTGACGAAAATTTTCGCGATTTTGAAAAGTGCTGGAATAAATTAATTGTGGCACTATTCCGACGTAATTTGGCGACAGAAATCGATTGGGCGCAGTCCCAATACGCTGCGATCAACGCATCAGAAGTTACAGCCAAAAAACCAGAACCTGAATTTTCGACATTTTTCAGCAGGTGCTTTTTCGCTCGCCATTTCTCTCCTGTTGGTCCTACGCTCTTTTCGCTGCGAGTTCTGAATTCCTGAGGGTCCAATTGGTCAGATAAGGGTCGTTTAAATCGAATCTGAGACCAAAAGTTTTTTGCCCAAAAAAAAAGTAAGGCTAACCCCTTTGTGTTTTTGACGAAAATTTTCGCGATTTTGAAAAGTGCTGGAATAAATTAATTGTGGCACTATTCCGACGTAATTTGGCGACAGAAATCGATTGGGCGCAGTCCCAATACGCTGCGATCAACGCATCAGAAGTTACAGCCAAAAAACCAGAACCTGAATTTTCGACATTTTTCAGCAGGTGCTTTTTCGCTCGCCATTTCTCTCCTGTTGGTCCTACGCTCTTTTCGCTGCGAGTTCTGAGTTCCTGAGGGTCCAATTGGTCAGATAAGGGTCGTTTAAATCGAATCTGAGACCAGAAGTTTTTTGCCCAAAAAAAAAGTAAGGCTAACCCCTTTGTGTTTTTGACGAAAATTTTCGCGATTTTGAAAAGTGCTGGAATAAATTAATTGTGGCACTATTCCGACGTAATTTGGCGACAGAAATCGATTGGGCGCAGTCCCAATACGCTGCGATCAACGCATCAGAAGTTACAGCCAAAAAACCAGAACCTGAATTTTCGACATTTTTCAGCAGGTGCTTTTTCGCTCGCCATTTCTCTCCTGTTGGTCCTACGCTCTTTTCGCTGCGAGTTCTGAATTCCTGAGGGTCCAATTGGTCAGATAAGGGTCGTTTAAATCGAATCTGAGACCAAAAGTTTTTTGCCCAAAAAAAAAGTAAGGCTAACCCCTTTGTGTTTTTGACGAAAATTTTCGCGATTTTGAAAAGTGCTGGAATAAATTAATTGTGGCACTATTCCGACGTAATTTGGCGACAGAAATCGATTGGGCGCAGTCCCAATACGCTGCGATCAACGCATCAGAAGTTACAGCCAAAAAACCAGAACCTGAATTTTCGACATTTTTCAGCAGGTGCTTTTTCGCTCGCCATTTCTCTCCTGTTGGTCCTACGCTCTTTTCGCTGCGAGTTCTGAGTTCCTGAGGGTCCAATTGGTCAGATAAGGGTCGTTTAAATCGAATCTGAGACCAGAAGTTTTTTGCCCAAAAAAAAAGTAAGGCTAACCCCTTTGTGTTTTTGACGAAAATTTTCGCGATTTTGAAAAGCGCTGGAATAAATTAATTGTGGCACTATTCCGACGTAATTTGGCGACTGAAATCGATTGGGCGCAGTCCCAATACGCTGCGATCAACGCATCAGAAGTTACAGCCAAAAAACCAGAACCTGAATTTTCGACATTTTTCAGCAGGTGCTTTTTCGCTCGCCATTTCTCTCCTGTTGGTCCTACGCTCTTTTCGCTGCGAGTTCTGAGTTCCTGAGGGTCCAATTGGTCAGATAAGGGTCGTTTGAATCGAATCTGAGACCAGAAGTTTTTTGCCCAAAAAAAAAGTAAGGCTAACCCCTTTGTGTTTTTGACGAAAATTTTCGCGATTTTGAAAAGTGCTGGAATAAATTAATTGTGGCACTATTCCGACGTAATTTGGCGACAGAAATCGATTGGGCGCAGTCCCAATACGCTGCGATCAACGCATCAGAAGTTACAGCCAAAAAACCAGAACCTGAATTTTCGACATTTTTCAGCAGGTGCTTTTTCGCTCGCCATTTCTCTCCTGTTGGTCCTACGCTCTTTTCGCTGCGAGTTCTGAGTTCCTGAGGGTCCAATTGGTCAGATAAGGGTCGTTTAAATCGAATCTGAGACCAAAAGTTTTTTGCCCAAAAAAAAAGTAAGGCTAACCCCTTTGTGTTTTTGACGAAAATTTTCGCGATTTTGAAAAGTGCTGGAATAAATTAATTGTGGCACTATTCCGACGTAATTTGGCGACAGAAATCGATTAGGCGCAGTCCCAATACGCTGCGATCAACGCATCAGAAGTTACAGCCAAAAAACCAGAACCTGAATTTTCGACATTTTTCAGCAGGTGCTTTTTCGCTCGCCATTTCTCTCCTGTTGGTCCTACGCTCTTTTCGCTGCGAGTTCTGAGTTCCTGAGGGTCCAATTGGTCAGATAAGGGTCGTTTAAATCGAATCTGAGACCAAAAGTTTTTTGCCCAAAAAAAAAGTAAGGCTAACCCCTTTGTATTTTTGACGAAAATTTTCGCGATTTTGAAAAGTGCTGGAATAAATTAATTGTGGCACTATTCCGACGTAATTTGGCGACAGAAATCGATTGGGCGCAGTCCCAATACGCTGCGATCAACGCATCAGAAGTTACAGCCAAAAAACCAGAACCTGAATTTTCGACATTTTTCAGCAGGTGCTTTTTCGCTCGCCATTTCTCTCCTGTTGGTCCTACGCTCTTTTCGCTGCGAGTTCTGAGTTCCTGAGGGTCCAATTGGTCAGATAAGGGTCGTTTAAATCGAATCTGAGATCAAAAGTTTTTTGCCCAAAAACAAAGTAAGGCTAACCCCTTTGTATTTTTGACGAAAATTTTCGCGATTTTGAAAAGTGCTGGAATAAATTAATTGTGGCACTATTCCGACGTAATTTGGCGACAGAAATCGATTGGGCGCAGTCCCAATACGCTGCGATCAACGCATCAGAAGTTACAGCCAAAAAACCAGAACCTGAATTTTCGACATTTTTCAGCAGGTGCTTTTTCGCTCGCCATTTCTCTCCTGTTGGTCCTACGCTCTTTTCGCTGCGAGTTCTGAGTTCCTGAGGGTCCAATTGGTCAGATAAGGGTCGTTTAAATCGAATCTGAGACCAGAAGTTTTTTGCCCAAAAAAAAAGTAAGGCTAACCCCTTTGTGTTTTTGACGAAAATTTTCGCGATTTTGAAAAGTGCTGGAATAAATTAATTGTGGCACTATTCCGACGTAATTTGGCGACAGAAATCGATTGGGCGCAGTCCCAATACGCTGCGATCAACGCATCAGAAGTTACAGCCAAAAAACCAGAACCTGAATTTTCGACATTTTTCAGCAGGTGCTTTTTCGCTCGCCATTTCTCTCCTGTTGGTCCTACGCTCTTTTCGCTGCGAGTTCTGAGTTCCTGAGGGTCCAATTGGTCAGATAAGGGTCGTTTAAATCGAATCTGAGACCAGAAGTTTTTTGCCCAAAAAAAAAGTAAGGCTAACCCCTTTGTGTTTTTGACGAAAATTTTCGCGATTTAGAAAAGTGCTGGAATAAATTAATTGTGGCACTATTCCGACGTAATTTGGCGACAGAAATCGATTGGGCGCAGTCCCAATACGCTGCGATCAACGCATCAGAAGTTACAGCCAAAAAACCAGAACCTGAATTTTCGACATTTTTCAGCAGGTGCTTTTTCGCTCGCCATTTCTCTCCTGTTGGTCCTACGCTCTTTTCGCTGCGAGTTCTGAGTTCCTGAGGGTCCAATTGGTCAGATAAGGGTCGTTTAAATCGAATCTGAGACCAAAAGTTTTTTGCCCAAAAAAAAAGTAAGGCTAACCCCTTTGCATTTTTGGCGAAAATTTGCGCGATTTTGAAAAGTGCTGAAATAAATTAATTCTGGCACTATTCCGGCGTAATTTTGCGAGAGGAATCGATTAAGCGCAGTCTCAATATGCTGCGAGCAACGGATAAAAAGTTACAGCCGAAAAACGAAGAATTTTCATCGCCATCTCTCTACTGTTTGTCCTACGCTTTTTTTGCTGCGTTTTCTGAGTTCCTGGAGGTCCAATTAGTCAGGAAATGGTCATACAAATTATATTTGAGATCAAACGATTTCCCACTCCAAAAATGGAGAAAAAAGTTAGGCTAATCATCATTCATTCAGCCAACATCTAAATTTACCATATCAATTATTAGACGGCTTGTCCGTCTTATTTGACTTCCTATAAGAAGCAAGAATCGAAAATGTAAACATTCCGCATCTACATACATCCCTACATATATAGTGCTTGAAGAGAAGAATTCATATTTACACATATATCACGGCAGAATAAAACAAAATTTGAACGGTGATGAGAGAAATTAATGACAACAGAGACAGGGCGGCTAGGTAGTCTAGTGGAGTAAGGCTCTGGCTAAGCATCTCTAGACGCCAGGTTCGATTCCTGGCTCCGTCGTTAAATTTTTGGAATCACCAATTGTCCGAATTTATATCTACATCTAAATTTACCCCTCGCCCTGAAACCATATTGAACTCTTGCCTCCTATATTCTATGAACAATTCCTCTTCGGCATTTTCTCAACGTACTCTCCAGATCATTCACAATGAATCGATTATATCGCCAATCATTCAACTCTTCAATACCAGTTCCTCTCGTTTCCCATTCACCTTCGTACGGACGTGTAGTCGTCGGATTGCAAACCCAAAATAGGCCGTAATACCATCACGACTGGGTGTGGTTTTTTTTAAATTTCCTTCATAGATGCATCTACTTCAGATTTAAGGGGTTAGGTGGGTTTCAAAAGCTCAAAATAGGTACATTTTTATGAATTTTTTTTTATTTAATCAACAGAATATTTCATTCCATCAATTCAACACATAAAAGATACATATTTTATCAGTAGTTGGTGAAATTTTCATTGAAAAATATTGAAAATTAAGGCGTGGACACGTCGTCTGCTATGACCCCTCAAAAAAAAGTTCTCTCGGCGTAGTCAGGATAACTCATGACAGATTCATCTGAAATGCAAAAACCAAAAATTTTCTGTTAGTAGATGTTTAAAAGTCGTGCTTGGACGAAGGAAAAAAAAAAAAAAAAATTACATTTTTGGCGGCGTCGAAAACAAAAAACCTTTATTTTGAGTAAAATTTGCACCCTTCATGGCCTTGAAAAATCACTTGGAACAGAAAAAAAAAAATTCCTTCGTTGAAGCACGAGATAATGTTATTTTGAAGAAGTGTGCAAAATTTGAAAGAGATCGGTTCATAAGTTTTCGAGAAATCGTGACTACCGATTTCAAAAATGTAGTTTCGAGAAAAACACGATTGAAGATTTCCAGAATAGTAGCCAATAATCGTACTTACACCGTATAATGATGCAAACCCACGTTTTTTCCACGTGCCATCACCTAACACGGTAACATCTGTCGTATCTTCAACATCATTTTCATCACACGTTAATTTTTTTTCTTGATTTGCAGCAGACAACCTCCATATATGATTTAGTAAATAAGCGTGTTCCAAAAATTACCATTAAGCCGTACTCATACCTTAAGTGGTTATTTTGCATATATCAAAATCCTCGACTCGCCTTAGACGATATTTAATATTCGCTTCTTTCCTCAAAATTATGTCGTTATAAGGTCTGGATTACTTGGCTCTATTGTTTTTAAGAGATTGCACAAATTTAAAAAAAAAATATCACGACGTTAGCCTTTCCAATCATTTGTTAATTTTGTAACTGAATACTTTCAAAGCGAAAATGAATCGCCGATTGCCTTATCCTATTATTCATTTAGTTTACTGAGTTGTAAAGTAACCATTCGCCTTGAAACTCATATTTCATCATTTGCGAAGCGCCGACTCTCTCCAATTTGTGTTCATTCAGAACAAGTGATATTATCACGTCATTTGATCACACCATTAATCATTTTTACGATTCTTACAATAGATGGCATAAGAATAACCACAGCGATAACAATATCATATTATAATTGTAGAAAAAAATAAATGTTTATTATATATTACATATTATACGAGCTCCATTGGTTAAAAAACTCTTTATTTATTTATTTCTTATAAAGTCAGCATATTAAACTTATATATTTATACCTAACTTGCATTGAATGATGCTCCATATATATACATTTACACAGTTTACACACAGACGGCGGGATGAAGTGCCGTCTGAAAGGCACAAAGTAGGGCATAAACGATGCATTTTTACATTTTACCGTCATTGCTATCATGATTCTATTTTCAGTCCAGCGAAAACCCAGTCATTAATTAATTCGCGATCATTTGATAAAATTCAATGAACTTTCGAAGCAGGAATCGCCAGACACTTTTTAATTTGCCTACCTATACAATATTTTCTCAGTTCTCAGAGTTGGACGATCATCACTATTTCGTACGCTGAACACTGTCCGCAGTTCTTTCTCCGGTGCCGGTCTCTCA
Source organism: Neodiprion fabricii (assembly GCF_021155785.1). Lineage (NCBI taxonomy): Eukaryota > Metazoa > Arthropoda > Insecta > Hymenoptera > Diprionidae > Neodiprion > Neodiprion fabricii. The sequence continues at coordinate 20,018,363 of NC_060243.1, forward strand.
CCAATTTACAAATTCAAGGGATTCGACTGCACGATTCCGCCTGACTCGCAAACATTTCGTGAAATTTTACCGAACTTACTGAATATGTCCAAATGTTTTCCAGCGCTGGCGACTTTTAGATTGTACGCAACTCTGCCTGATGCCTAAAATGAGAAAACACGATATTTTTGTTAGGAAATCATAAAAGAACCAATTAACTCATTGTCAGATTTCAAGTAAGTCAAAATCGATTCGGAGTTCGACTCATTTCGAATCGAATCAGATTTCGAGTGATTCGGAATCAACTCGGTTGTCAAGTAAGACTCTTTTGACTTTTTCTTAATGCATATTTTTGAAAACGGTATCCTAGTTTGATTGTCAAGTATTTTTCGATTTTGAAAATTTTGATAATTACAAATTCTTCCCAGTTTTAAATTATCGAATAATGGCGTCACAATGCCGATTAGTGATGTAAGAGTGAAACTTAAAGGTCTGTAACTTTTGTATTTTACACAGTTCGATGAAAAGATAAAAAATTACAATAAAAGGTACATATTATCTAGCATCTGTGATAAGCTGGACAAAAAAAAATTTTTTTGAACCACCTCATAGAGAATTTTGAATCGAATCAGATTTCGTGTTACTTCAAATCGAAATAAATACGATCGTGTAAAAAATGAGCATATAATCAAAAAAGTAAATTACCTCCGCACACCAAGCCTGAGCCATTAGTAATTCGTGTGCGGCGCTGGGCAAATTCTTGTTCAGACTCATTGTAGCCCTGCTTAGAACGACGGCCATCGCATAAGTGTCCATCGCAGCCTGAGCGTACCTGTTCAAAATGAACTGCTCGTTGACAATACCACGTTTGTATTTAACTAGAGCAGCCTCAATTGCTTGACCAAAAGACTGGATGCTCTGTGAACAAAAAGCATTTTCTAGTAGAATTTGCATCTTGGATACTGAGAGCTTGAAACTCATCATGTAAGCTCATAAGTAACAAGATTGAAGAAGAAAAAAAGAAAAATCGAATGGTCCAATATACAAAGACGAGTTTTTTCACTGGTAATCAGCACAGAAGAACTTGACGTTATAGAATAAAATTTACTGTTATCTGTTCGAGGGGAAATGAAGTGTGCTGATCAGATATTATAAAATGGGAATCAGAAACATGCTAAACTTGTCATTTTCTATCGTGTTTTTGCATCCCATTTTACGATATTTGTCATCAAAACGTGGTCTATAAAATCATATAAGCCTTTTGAAAGTAATTCCTCCCATTTTCGTACACGCACATATGTGGGGCACACGTACATGGCACATGTACGCGCAGGCACAGACTTAGCTCGCCAAGCTGTGATGGCGCTCCCTCTCGCTCTCACTGGCTCGCGTTATTCACACATTATAAAATCCTCAACTTTGGAATAAAATTAATTTGTAACGGTACGATGGAGCATAATACATTCACTGAGGGAAGTTTCTGTGATGATATCCTTTATAAAATACTCGTTTCTCATGAAGATTCTAAGACAAGTTTTCAAGAAATTCACCAAAACGTAGATCTGTAAGCTAGTCAGCGGAGACTCGAGATACGGAATAACGTGTTAAGAGTTGAAACTTTGACAGTTAATATTTCAAGACTGGTACAGTTAAGTTTACTCAGATTTTGACACCTCGTTTAAAATATTGTAATGAAAGTAAGTTTTTTTTTTTTTTAGAACGATTGTAAGAAAACGCATTTTGGGAAGAACTACCTTAAGCAGGGATCTCAACAGAATCCGGAATACTCTATGAGCGAACAAATTGTAAATCCGTTTTTAACCATGGTTGGTACTGTTTAAAAATGAAGTAATTAAAAAATAGAAACACTTTTTCAAACAGCAGCTAATGGAATACTGTTCTTAACTTCCTGCGACATATTTTTTTACTGTTCATGAACACATAAGTACAGCCCTGTTAAATATCTTGAAACAATATTGAAACGAAAACATGGTTTCTAAGTAAACAAAGTAAATTATACGAAATTAAACCCAACCTTTGCACAAAGAGCAGCACTTTCCAGCAATTCGGGATGCACAAGGTGTGAAAAGTTGGGCGAGGAGTTGAGTCCAACAGCTCTGGTAGCTCTTCTGGTCGCTTCTTCAACAAGAAGGCCCAAATTAGCTGTAGGATTCTGGAAGGCTCGTTGAAGCTCTTGTAAATGGCTTCCTGCATATTGAATTCCAGTGAGAGCAACAAACAGTCTGAGAATGTCGTTCGTCCCCTCAAATATACGGAAGATCCTCAAGTCGCGCATCACACGCTCCAGTCCTGTGCCCTTCATGTATCCCATTCCTCCCATAATTTGTATCGATTCGTCGCATACATTCCATGCTGATTCTGAAGCGAAGCACTGAAGGAACAAAAAATACGGTTTGTATCGTTCGGGCAACGAAGAACTCTGTGACGCTTTATTTTTCCGATGAATCAACAATTAGGAAAGGAAAAAGAAAAGTTTGAAAAACCTTTACAAGTATTACTTACGCAGTTAATACTAAATACGAATCAAAAAACATCTCTACTGTGCGATAAAAATGATTTTGAGCACATTTGAATACTGCAAGCTAATAGTAAGATATTGACAATTTGAGAGATCTTGCCACCAAAACATTAAAAATTATTAAGCTTTGGTGTTTTTCGCTAGTTAAGTTTAGTGTTTTTAGACTTATTTTGATTACCATAAAGTTTTTCAGATGTCCCCTGATGAAAAGTTTACAATTAATCGTCTTCAGAGTGGGTAAAAATGTATTTGTGCTAATACGGTACAGTTGTTTGTCAACAGTTACATTTTTACATGACACAAAATTTCTTAATTTTTCTTATACAATTTGTGGAGATCTGATAAGCCTTTCCTTTTCTCAAATTATTGATATCTTAGCTTATTATATTCGAATTTAATCAAATTTATTTCAATTATGTAGTAAAGACAATATTTCATATACAAGACTCACCTTTGAGATTGCAGCTTCCAAATGATAGTCCTGACTGCCGTTGTCCATGTTGCCTGAGATCATGTAAGCCATGGATTCGGTTACGTAATGAACCATCGACATGCGGGCAATCTTCTCTTGGATAGTACCGTAGCTGTCGATGCGCTGACCAAACTGCAGCCTTTGAGTCGCAAAATCCGTCGCTTTTTTGATGCATGAACGCATCGTGCCAGACAACGCAGCTGCCATTCCAAACCGACCGTTGTTCAAAATGTTCATTGCCACCTACAGAAGAAATTATATTTTATAACTTATATTATAATTAAGATATATCATCGAAAATGAGCAGAAAATTGAGAAAAAAACTAAAATATTGAACAAATTTAGCAAGAAACTGAGACCATGAATTAAAAAAGTAAACCTCAGAGTGATATCCAGCAAACGAAAGTTCATTGGTGTGTAAAGTTGTAAAATTACCTTGAACCCTTCTCCTTCCTGTCCAAGAATATTTTCGGCAGGAATCTTGACATCCTCGTAGTAAACCTCAGCAGTATTGCTGCACTTGATGCCCATTTTTCTTTCCGGTGGTCCGTTAGTGACACCGCCGAATGATCGTTCGACAATGAAGGCGGTGACTTTGTCCTTGGTCTTGCCGGTCGCAGGATCAGTGACAGGTACCTGAGCAAAAACGGTCATGATCTCAGCCAGACCTCCGTTGGATATCCAAATTTTACTGCCGTTGAGGACATAGTGACTTCCATCGGCTGACTTGACTGCTCGTGTCTTTATCGAACCTGCATCAGAGCCGGCAGTCGGCTCAGTCAGGCAGAAAGCGGCGTATTCACGACCCTCCGTTACTCTCGGAAGATACTTGGCTTTCTGTTCCGGGTTTCCGAACAACAGAATTCCCTGAAACAGAGAAAAAGATGTGAGAAGAATACCCAGCTGGACTAAATAAAGCGTGAAAATATCAGCTTAACTTTTGTATCGGTTTCAAAAATCTACAAAACAAGACACAAATCACCTTGAAGCCGATACTCTGATGTGCTCCAAGTGTTATTCCAACTCCCAAGTCATTCGCCCCAACGATTTCGACACCAGCAGCATACTGAGTGTTTGTCAGACCCGCGCCACCATACTCTATGGGGACTTGAAGCCCGAATGCTCCGAGTTCCCACAGTGCTGCCGATGTTTTTTCGTTTATGGATGATTCGTCGTCGTTTCTAACGGGGTCGTTGACTTCCTGGAAAGATTATTGCAAAGAAATGAAGGCGGATGATTGAAACGACTGAGGAAAGGATAAAATCTGGAATGTGCATGGCTCTTTTCACCTACCTCAAAGAATTTTTGCATCGGATCCATGAGCATGACGATCGTTTCTCTCTGTTCCTCTGTTAGCGGTTCTGGATATGGAAAAACCTGATTGGGCTGAAGTTGCCCACGAAATATGTTCATGGTAAATGATTGAGATTCTTTGGCGGGCTTTTGCGCCGGCTTCTTCTCGTCTGCTTTCACTGTTTTTGGCGAAGCCTGAGTCGCCAAACATCTGAAAGTGACATTCTATCAGCTGGAGCATATACCATATCCATCTCTACGTATTAGAATAAAGATGAACTGACTGCACCTTAGAATTCAAATTAAGGAAATTAAATTATAAAAAGAGAATCTGAATTATATAACAACAGCCTAATAACTGAATAACTTATGAAATGACTTTGCTAAAAAAAAAGGAGACTCAAATCTCAGCAATCAATGAAATCGCTCTAAAAGAATGAGCAAACTGTAAGTAAGATGTTGTTTTGATCCCAACCGTGAGTATAAGTAAGAAAATTCATGCAGTATAAACAAGTAGAAACAACTGGAAATAAGGAATCAAAAGAAAATGTGAGTAGGCAATTGAAAATATATAAAAGTGAGGAAAGGTAAGGGAGATTGAAAGAAGTGAGCAAAACAAATGAATCAACGTAAATAAAAATAACTGCTAGCAATGTGAAAAACATAGAAGTAAGAAATGGAAGGTGAGAAAAGGTGAATAAAACAACTGAAAAGTGAGTAAGAAAATGCAGATTCACCGAGCGAATGTGAGAAAATCAAAGCCTTTGAAGAACTTTAACGATTTTCATAACTAATAATTGAGGAATTGCAATTGCGATGTTAAAAACGCGATTGTTATATTGTGGTTCCAATTTTATTTTGAAATCGAGCATCGAAAAAGCTGGATCAGAGCCAGTTAGTGTGAAGGCCGTCATCGAAGGGCAGATAACAAAAACATAAAAGCCGTATTGGGGATGTGGATATGTTCCACAATACTGTCATTCGTCACATTACTCATAATACTGCTCGTTTTCTCTGGATGCAATTGGAATGGAATTAGGTCGAATGCATAATGATAACGGAATATAACTGAAAGTTGTTGACACATAAAAATATAGTTATTATTGTTGTTATTGAATGTATTACGTACACACAAAACGAAAATAACCGAGCATCTGAGAGAATATAAAACACAGAATGTTTGAAATTCGGCATATTTATTATTATAACCTTATAAAAACCTTAAAAAACTAACCTTGAATTTATTTCGATGAATTTGTTGAGGCACTTCGGAGTTTGAGAAATATATTTCGAAACACGTATCATGATTTTTGTTCAGTTATTTAATTTTTTGGTGTGAGAATTAGGAGAATTTGAGAAAAAAGACTAAAATATCTGTATAACTGTTTATAAAAAAAAAAAACACCAAAGTCCACTGTTAAATTATGAAAATTATGCTGTCGTATCGAGAATATATCAATCAATTTTTAGCAACGAGAAATAAAGAGGAACCGAGTCACGACCAGTGAACTTTAAACACTGGGATCAGTGGGTTGTCCTAGACTTGATAGTCTCGAGAGTCAGCCACGGATTCAATTCACTTCGTTAATCCGTGCAGTCGTGCATACACAGATAACGTGTAATGTTGAAATGTGTAAAATTACCCTAGGTTGCTGCCAACCACTGCTGCCACGCGTCCAACACACATACTCACAAAAATTCAGTCAACGCAATGTCATCACTTTGCCTTTGCCTGATTATCATTTCCGCCAATCTCAGCACTCGGTGAGAAACGACTGGCCAACCAAAGCGGATCATGAGTAAAGACCAGCCAATCAGGGCGCACGAGGAAAGTAGCTGACCAATAAGAGTACAGCAAGGCTAGAATACGATGCGCAATGAACGTCGGGATATTTCAAAATCCGACTATCCATCTGACAAATTTCGTAACTGCGGAAATATTGAAGACAGATCCCGCGAATAACGTAGATCGGTAACCGTGCAATTTCTTCGATTAGTTATAAATGAATGAAACTAGAGATTGTTTCACTGAAGCAATGAAATCTTGATTCACAATCAAGATATGATGAAATTTTCTGTCTAGCACGTGAACTTTCAACGTAACGTGTGGGATCGGACTTGGGACTTTGACCCGTCGAACGTATTTTTTGAAGTAACATAATATTACGATACATAGATACGAATATAATGAAAATTCCATTCACTAAAGCATAATGATAATAATTAACTGTCATTATCCACTGATACTATTACTATTATGAATTAGGACCGCAGAGAAATAATCTATCGCGATAAGTCTATGTACTTGATTTGATAGTTCGTATGTTTCAATTAACTAACATTGGTGTATGCAGCTATAAAATTTCACTGTTTATTTTAGGCTCATACTGTAATCCTGATTATTTAAAGATCTTATTAAAATTGAATGATATGAATCATAAATAAACACCCACCTTGGATTGTTATTTTACATCTTTTGTTCCTTTTTCTGACACACTATTACAGATAATTGGAATACTAGTCAAAACTATAACAGATACTAAAATTTTTCACAAAAAGACCACGTACAAAAATTGATTTTTTCCGTTGTAATAACTGTATTTATATTACATACTGTTATTATATTACATGCATACAATATTATTTATGGGAATTGTAAACGAAAATATTATTACAATCAGTCATATCAATCATATTTATCATCATTAATGTAGTATCTAATAGCAATAATAATGATAATAATCATCATAATCGTCATCAATTTTAGAATAATAAAATAACATTAATGATGTATGTAAAATGTGTATGCATGTATTTATAGTATAATATTACCTGTACATCTATTTTCTATACTTTTATTTTCGTAATTATAGTTTCCTTTAGTTTCCCATCGTTTTTCAATTCATAATACATTTTTGTTCTTCTTTTGAACACTGTACAGTTTTACAATACTTTAGATATTATATATATATATATACTTAACGTATATAATATAATAGTTAAAGTCAATCCAATTGGTAAGATATACAATTATCACTTTTATCACATGCGCGTGAAAAGTGGGGCTTTGCGTATCAGTTTAGTGGGACGAAAGTAACCAATTTCATCTCAGTGTTGTAAAGGTAATTTGACGCATGTGCAGTCCAGAATTGCTTCGCTCTCATCCATTGGAAGATCACTTTCATCCCTGGAGAGAAGAAAAGCCCCAACACTTTTCATTCACCTGTTATAAAAACTATCCTATGTGACTCGGACCAAAAGTTGGCAATCGCCAGCTTTCGTCTCTTGTCACACAATATACTATAATAATGATAATATAAGGAATAATTGTTACATAATTTCAAACTTACTTAAGTCATCAAGATCGCAAGAAAAATGGGGATGATCATCACGACAGTAGAAGGGATGTTTGCTGGTTTTTCATTCCATTAAACTTTTTATTATTCCAGATTCTGCGACGCTGCGGCGGTAACATTAACGAAATTTAATTTTATCTATCAATTTATCTACCTATTCAATAATTACTTATTCGCATGCATATTTTATAATTAGCAATCCTCTAGATCAACTGTATACCAAATAAGAAAAAAAGAGAAAAGACAGAGGGGGGATGGAGATAAAAGAGTAAGAATGAGGAAAAAAAAACACTGTCGGCTAAAATTGATTAACAATCATGAAGCGTTTCATTTTGAAAATAAGATTTAAAAAAACAGTGTACACAGACACATCTGACAATATTGCATAATATATTTACAATTAATTATGCCTGTACTATCAATAGAGGTGTATACAGTTTATAGAATTATATATTACACCTATAGGAATAATCGGTACAATAAATTTTCAGCTAACTGCTGACGCAGAATCTTAATAATAAGTTGTAATGAAATGGTGTTGATTTATCAAACGATTAACCAGTAAAAAATTAAAAAATAAAAAAACGAAACACTCAATCAATTGAAATTTTTGCGCAACGACAAATTCGAAAACATTACCATCAGCATACCAACGAAAAAAAAATAATAATAATAATATTTAAGAAAAAAACAATAATGATCTGCGATAGTTTTGTAAAAGGCACTGTACACACACGCGCGCGCACACAATCACACAAAAGTCGCACATTCGGGTGAACAGACAATATTATCATTATCATCATCATCATCATTTCATATATATAATTACAATATGTAGTAATTTCTATCTAATATATACATGTACAATATTCTATACATACATGTATACAATAATAAATTATGTACATACATAGTTATTCATTATAATAGGCAGAGCAGCGTGTGGTGGTCATTTGTTTCAAATTTGAATTATTAAGAAAAATAAAAATATATATATACACACACCTAAATGTATGTATAATTCATGTTATTAATACTATTATGATTATTATTTTTTTTTTTTTTTATCTTTCTGAATTTTCGTGTCGCTTGTCATTTTTAGATACGTTTGTTACATAATATTTTATAGATACGTCCGTATTTCACAAAATATTATATGACATAAACATATATATATATATATATATATATATATATATATATGGAATCTACTTTTTGCTGTGTAGTTAAGAACGCGAGCTAATAGCTTAAGATAACGAGTGTCATTTCTAAGCCCCTCAAAACTTTCGGATGCGCAGACGCAGTGGTATACACAAAACAAATAAGAAATTATGAGAACAGGGAAAGAAAATTGTACTAAGTAAAAAACGCCACTTTTTCTCCTCTTCTTTGTCAATCATTAACTTCTTCGTTCTGTTATTCTTCTTCTCGATTAGTAACCTCACGCAACGAAAAAAAAATAAATAAATAAATGAATCGAAAGAAGGACCGAACAATAAAATGAACGGATGAACTGATCAAAATAACAATGATAACTATATAAGACAAATGATAATAATTGTTATCAAAATGGAAAAAAATTTCATATACAATTATATGTGTATATGTGATATAAACTAAACTAAATTGTGTGTGCAGTGATTTTTAACTGTATTGTAATTTATATATATATATATTTATAATTATATGTGAATATTTCTTCTCTTGTGCTTAAAAATGCTCTTTCAATCATTTTGTAATTGGACCGTATGATATAAGCATACATAATACGTCATTTCGACGAGACACGATTGAATCAATTATTATGCTATACAGGTCAATGAAAATGTGTATCATATACTGACAATAATAATAATAACGATAAAAATAATAATTATAATATTAATAAAAAAACTTTATTACAATTTACAATTATTTTATTATCATCGCAATTTTCTGAGCATCCAAAGTTGAGAGGAAAGAAAAAATTTTCCCGGTGGGATTCGTGTATTAATATATGTATATATATAAATTGTATCACAATTTGGCAGTGAACGATGTATATATATGTATGTATAATATTATACTATATTATCATATCCTTTATACAATTTTTTTCTTCTTTTTTGCGTTAAAATAGAGGGTTTAGATTTAATTTTAATTTTTCTTCATTATTCCTGTTCTTTTCCTCCTCTTATTTTTCGTTCAATTTCGATTGCGATTTGTACAATTTTTACTTTTCACGTATCTTCTCTCTTTCTTTCGCTTTCACTCCGGTTGGATTTCCTGTTTCGTCGATGTACTTCATTCTCTATAATTCGCAATTTTCAATCTTTTCGTGGAAATTTATTTATTTTTTATTCGGTAGTAAGACAAAATTTGAGAACTGGAGAAAAAAATTACAATAACAAGTAAAATAAAAATAAATAATACAAGAAAGAAAGTCTCGAGATATTGATATAATAACGCTGACTAGCTTATTATCAAATCTTATCAGATTTCGAGCTGCAAAGAGAGAGAGAGAGCAGAGAAAGTGAGAGAGAAAGAGAGAGAGTGTGCGAGATAGAAATAAATAAAGATCAAAAACAAAAAAAAAAGAAAAATTATATTATTATCATCATTATTATTAATGTTCTTATACACGTCATAATAAACGGATGTTAATTTTTTTTCTACTTCTCAATTATATACATATTACCTATTCGTTAGTTGAAAAAAACAGCCTACAATTATAAACGTAGCGATTGCAATAGTTTGATTTAAATTAACTAAATTCTTCATTATCCTGTGTATGGCACTGTATCAATTAGTTAGCATATGCGATAATTAATGATGTTCACAATAGGATTGTTAATTTATTCTCATCTTTTTATATGTGATTCAAAACCCAAACCCGAAGATGGTGATTATTACCGATAGTGATAATAACAACAACAACATCAACACCAATAATAATAATAATAATAATAATAATAATATGATAATAATAATGGTAATAGTAATAATATCAACAATACGATCAAAGACACACCTCTCTTCTGTGATAATTTCATTACACATATACTATTTTAACGTCGTTGCGTCACTCTATCCGACGAATAGTCGTTCGTTCATTTCTGAGTTTAATGTAATTTTTTTTTTTTTTTTCTAGTCCTAATGTTACTTACTTCGCAATAAATTTGTTGAAGATCACTTTCTCTTCTTTCATACATTTACAGAAGTGGTTTGCGTTTCGTTTCATTATTATTTTTGTACACCTAATCGTCCTTTTTACCGTCGATCGACAGAATTCATTAATCTACAATTCGACGCGCTTACTAAAATAAGACGCATATATAAATATATTGAAAAAAAATTGATAAACAACATAAAAGAATAGACGCGATAAAGATAAAACAAAGAACAGAGGGGGGCGCGGCGGCACTAATACTGCAGCGTGTCCAGGTAATCCAAGTACCTGCGCTGAGTGTAACCTCAAGAGGATTGACTCGTCGAAACAGATGTTGCCGCTGACGGCGAAGGATGGAGGATGAAATTGTCGTAAACCGCCATCAGGTCAGACATTCTGTATTCTTCTAGACACACGAAACCTTCCAGTGAAGGCGCCTGTTTACGCGCGCAGTCCATGCAGTGGACTACGTGCCTTTTTTCTTGCTCACGGATGAAGAGTATGTTGAATACTTCGATCTGTAATCAATGGTTTTGCGTGTCATTGAGGGACAAGATGAAAAATAAATGACGAAAAAATTTGCAGAGAAGTGAAACTTACCTCGCACTGTCCGCAATAATGAGACGCCTCGTTTTTCCCTCTGCCGTGAAACCTGACCTCAACGCCTTTGCTCCTTACGAATTCCAGTATCAAGTAGCACTGCCTCATCGTTTTGAGAAGGCATTTTTTTATAAGCTCAAACAGTCGGCGTTCCGAGACTTTGATATTCCTTGCCAAGTTCCATGACAAATGAACCATGGGAACTATGGACTTGAATGACTGAAGCTTGTTCCACTCATATCTCTCGATCGCTAGCTGATATTGGCGCGGTGTGAGAGGACCGACGTTCCAAGCGATGTTGTTGCACCAGCCGACCGCTTGGACCCAATGAACACATCCTGAATGAACAAAAGAAAATAGAACATTATGCATATAATAGAGAGAATGGTTTCAAGTAACTGAAACTGATTGACGTTTCTGATTTATGTCATAACAGGAATTCCCAGAAATTTTATAAGGAAAATGTGAACTTCCTTATATTCAAAGCATGTTGGGAGGTAATTCTCCACCGGACACAAAATTTATGTTCGTCAGTTAGTAATAGCAACAAACATCGCTCAGTGGATGAAAATCTTTTTATACCAGATCAAAAAACTGTTTTCAACGGACTGAATCTCTCTTAAAGATTTGAAAAGTCTCTCCAGACTTCGACAAACTCTTCTTAAATCGTTGCAAAAATATTATTGGAATGGTAAGAAATATCTTTGAACACGTAAAAACTGTATTCGAATAATTGATACAATAATAAAAATTCTTTTTCGAGGGTTCAAAAACATGGTAGGCGATTGGAAACACTTATAAATGGTTGAAAACATTAGTAAACAGTTGAAAACTCTCTGCAAACAGTTACAAACTCTTTGAGAATGGTCGGAAATACTATTGGCATGGTAAAAATTTGTTTCAAACACATGAAAAGCCTGCTCAACAAAGTTAAAAGAGTATCTAAAATGACAAAGAAACTTTATGAACTGTTGAAAACACTTTTAAACGGGTTCAAAGACTAGTTTCAGCCGTTCTAAATCTATCGAAACCGTATTTGAGGTGTTTTAGACAATTCGAAAGGGTTGAATGAAACCATAAATTATGCTAAGGTGTCGGTACTAACCGGCATTGACCCAAACGAGGTCGCCAGGTCTCTGCAAGAACCGATAAACAGGGATATTTTCTTCTTGAAGATCTTCCAGAGAAGGCCACCAGCTCCCGTGCAAATAATTGATGTTATTTCTTTCACAGAGAGTGCATATTACACCCCAATACGCATCCGGTACTGCAAACCACTCACAGTCACCTGGACCAATGTTTATGTTGATCGAACAAAAGTTGTTGTTCTCTTGATGACCCGGCGTTCGACTTCCCGGCACCTGAATTAACAAATTATGAAAACTCCAAGGATTATCCACTTAAACTTTTCAAAGTATTCAAACAAAGGGATAAAAGCATCAATAATAAAGTATTAACCGATCATGTTTCACAGAACTTCGATAAACAAAAATAGGAAAACTTTCAAGGGTTCAAAATATATTTTGCATGGGTAGAAAAAAAACTATTAAAAGTTACTTCAAAATATCAAGCGCAAAAAGATGAACAGCAGTGCTAAAAAAAGGTAGGAAGATGTGAGTATTAATAATCACCTTCATGTAAAGCTGAACAGTGTTCATTCCAAGAATGACATGCCCGACATGACTAAGCATATTTCCAGCAGAAACGACCCTGGCGAAGGCAGGGAGCTTCATGAGTTCGTGAAGCTGGATCCGCCACTTCCTTTCGTCGGAAAGATCGACGTTGGTGCCAAACCTGAGCATTTTGGATCCTGGTTTTCCCATCAATCCAAAAACGTTTTTTTTCCTTCTGACGACACCGGTACTGTCCTTAGAGTCGGAATCGGATAAATTGGCGGTGTGAACGCCCTGCGATTTCTCCCTCTCCTCCTTCAGGCTGTCCTGAAAACTGGAGGCCTGATATTGCGCATATTTCGCTATTGTCGTGTGGCTTCGGTGGCTTATGCAGCCCCAAACCTTCCGTGACATGACCGGATCCCAGTTCTCATCGCTCGTTTGTTGTAGCTGCGTCCTGACTTCGATCCCGTGGTCAGGATTTGCCTCGACTAGCGTCTTTGTTGAGAACAGGCCGAGGTCCAGTTTCAGGGCAGCAGCAAGCCCTCGGATCACAGCTATTGGGTGTTTCAGACAGAACTCTTGGAGCTGCGGGCCGAACGCGTCCTTTTTGTTCTCCAGGTAAACACTTGGCGTCGGTGGCAACAACTGTTCTCTGGTTAGACGCTGTGTCGGCGGATCCGGAGGCGCCGGTGGTGACGATCTGTCACTGAGTATCGAGCAATTGGGAACGCCTTTCAGACCTTAGAAGATATTTTTGAAGTTAGTTCCAGTAATTAGGAGAAAACGAGGATATACTTGAAATTGGTTATTTATTTGTCATATTATTAAATTTTCAAATTATTCGAAGATCTCTTTGATAATACAAATTTTGAAAATTATATTGGAAATATATGGAAGAAACCTCAGATATTGTTCCTTTGTTTAAAATCGATTCAAAACTGTTTAAAGTTTCGGTAATTTGTTCGATTTTCCTTTACCATGGCTCATTTCATGTAGAAGATTGTTTTCTACAAATTGATCGCCTAAACACGATTATTTTCTTATCAAGGTGACATTATTGAATACTTAAATACTTGTTATATTTTTGTTCAAGTTTTGCGAACCTTCAATTTTTTGAACCTTCTACACGTTGATTCCCACTCAAGGAAAAGACAAGGAAAAAAAGAAAAAAAAAAGAGAAACTTGCAGAATAAGATACTAATACGTGTAGAAGGCATAAAAAAAAAAAAAACAAGAAATAAAAAAACAAAGCTGAAAATGAACGGAATAACAAAAAGCGGTCAACAAAATCAAATTAATTTAACAAAACAATAGAAGACGATATAGGTATGAGGTGAAGAAAAGAAGAAAAAGGAAGAAATGGAACCAAGCAATGTCCTTTAAACTCACCTTGACCGATGGAACTATCCAGGATAGATCTCGCGTCCATATCTATGCTAAGTTCGTTCTCAGGTTGGGTTTCACAGAGGCTTTCAAGTTTGAGGACGGGTTCGACCCTGACGTGAGGTTCAATTTTACTGGTGCTCGAAGTGGCCTCGCATTTTATCGTTTCTACTGTTGGCGATGATTTTCTATAGCGCTTTGCTAAATGACCTTCTGGCCTCGAGGATGCCATTGCCGACGCCGGCGGATGAGAATCGTCCAATTTTTCTACCTTTATGTCTTTCACCTTTTCACTCGTCGCTTCGTCTATATTTGACGGTGAAAATGGTCCAGAACTCAGCGTCCCTAATATTGACAACAAAAAACAAAAGAGACACATGAATATAAATAAAATTCAATTACCTGATAACATACCTGGAAAAAATAACAAGTATTATATGAAATTGCTTTTTTTTCTACCGGTTCTTTCTCTTGCCTAACTTTACTTCAGCAGCTTTTTCTGTAATTTTCTTTCGCGTTAAATAATATTTGAGTCTCGCTTGAGTGTTGGCCAGGGTTAGATGTGTTTACCTGAACATCTTACTGAGTGCAAAAACAAAGCACGCACCTTGTATTGAACTCTAGTTATGTTGTATATAAACTCGTAATATTACAAGATAGTGAGAGAGTGAAAAACACACTAACAAAAGGCTTGGCCATTATGGCCTTGCTTATAAATAAATCTGTGATTACACAGCCACAGGAAAATGCTGCAGAAAACACTGAATTTTCTAAACCGTCAAATGGAAAAAGCTGGAATCTAGGGAATAGAAAAAGAAACAAAAGCAGCCTCGAAGACCATAATTAACTAAAGAAGAGACAAACATGGATCAAGGATTACACCAATAACAAGTTTCAAGCGCTTGAAGAAACTCAAGAGACTGAAAATTTGGCTAGAAACAACAAAGCCGTTGAAACCGAAAATAAAACAAACAAAGTCGAAGTGCAAAAATCACTGCCAATTTTCGTAAATGGTGTCTATAATATATGCTCTCTAAAAACTATTCTTGATAATATCTCAAAAGACAGTTACTCCTTAAAAAGCCTCGCAAATAATGAAGTCTAAATTCAACCGCACCTCAGTGAAAAATATCTACCTATCGTCAAAGAATTACAGAAGGGAAATACTGACTTTTACACCTATCAAAAAGAAAACAGGACAAAACTTCCAAAACAGGGCTAAGAAATATGCACCCGTTAATAGACACTGATGAAGTAAAAGGTGAAATTGAAAAGTATGATTACAAGGTGTTCAAAATCACAAACATAAGGCAAAGTATAACAAAAAAGCCATTGCCACTATTCTTTGTTGAATTAGAAACAAAAGATAAGAAATAAGAAAAAAATATATGAGATTAATAAATTACTTCACCTAATCGTGCGTTTCGAACCTCCGAGAACAAAGAGCAAAATAAGACAGTGTATGAAGTGTCGGAAATATGGTCTCACTAGAAACTTCTATTTCAAGAGTCCTGTCTGCGTGAAATGCGCAAAAAAAATCTGACAACAGACTGCCCGACAAAAAAAAAAAAATAATAAAGCAAGTGAAATGCGCAAATTGTGACGGGAACCACTCGGCAAGATATAGAGAATGCGAGGTACGAATGCGAGGGCAAAAAAAAAACATGTTTCCAACATTAAGAGCAAGACATCTAAATGAAAATACTGACAATAGAACTGATAATTTCCAAATTCAAGATAATACCGTTGGCCCAAACCTCTCTTATGCTCAGGCAGTAAACGACAACATTTACAAAACTCAAGAATCAAAACAAACACAGGCTCAAGAGCTCTCAACTGCAAAAAACAAAAGTACCTGGAAGAAATGATGAGTTAGCTGATGATTAGAATGGATACCATGTTTAAACCTCCTCACCACACTGATAAACAAAATAAAATGAGTGAAGAAATCAAAATAGCCTTATGGAATGCAAACGGCTTAGCTCAAAGAAAACTGGAATCAAAAACATTTGTAATAAATCATGATATCGATATAGTCTTAATATCGAAAACTCACTACACACAGAAAAACTACTCCAAAATTCCATATTATTCAGTATATTCTGCAAATCATACAAAAGGGAAAGCGCACGGCGGTACAGCTGTAATAATAAAAAAAAAAGATTAAACGCTACGAAAATGAAAATTATTGTAAGATTTCCTATAAGCTGCTAACGTTACGAAAGAGGATAGGAACGGACCTATTATTATCTCTGCTGTATATTGACCACCAAAATATGAGATCAGCAAAGACAAATTTACTAACTTTTTTGAAAGGCTATGAAATCGTTTCCTAGCACACGGAGACTATAAAGCGAAACACCCCTGGTGAAAATCCAAGTCATTAAATCCAAACCTCAAAGGCAGACAATTGTACTCATCTATGAAAGCTGGTAATCTCATGGCATTATCTACGGGAGAGCCTACCTATTGGCCTTCAGACACAAGTAAGATGCCTGATTTAATTAACTTTGCAGTTGTGAAAGGTATAAATACAAGTCGCTTCATTGCAGAATCTCGTTTCGATCTAACTTCGGATCGCTCACCGGTAATAATTAAATCGGCTTCTCAAATCACAAGAGTGCAAAATAACCATTTTCTACACAATAAAAAAACTAATTGGGAAAATTACAGAGCAATCTTAGAGGACACAATGACGTTTAATATACCCATCCGAACTTTGGAAGACATAGAAAATTTGATTGAACAATTTAACATAAAATTACACGAATCCATAAATCTAGCAACACCCCCAATTGAACAGCAAACTACAAAATTAAATGGTTTGAAAAGTATTCTCAGAAAAATAAAAGTAAAAAGAAAGTTGAGGAATATCTGGCTGAGGAGTAGATCTGATCTGGATAAAACTAAACTAAACAAAGCGACCAAAGAACTTAAAAAGTACCTGTTAGAAGACAAAAATGAGGGCATCCGTAATTCCTTGGAAAAGGTGACTGAGTCGCTGAGACTACTGACTACTCACTTTGGAAAGCAATGAAACAATAAATCGTCCACAGCAGTTTGTTCTTCCGATAAAAACGAACTATGGAAATTGGGCAAGAAAGGATGCAGAAAAAGCTGAAACCTTTGCTAAACACCTTCAAAACGTTTTTAACACGCTAGCCCGTCAAATCACAAAAGAAGAAGAACTATACATAATCAAGGATATGCAAATAAATCAAATAGCAGACCAAAAGAGCAAAATCAAAGAAGTAATGAACATAGTCAAAAAGCTCAAAAATAGAAAATCTCCTGGTTACGACAGCATTAGTATTAGAATGATCAAAGAACTCCCGCCTAAGGCAATACGTTTTATCACCATTCTAATAAATGCAATTGTACGATTATGTTATTTCCCTACCCAATGGAAAGTTGCACAAATAATCCTAATTGCTAAACCTGGCAAAGCTCCAGAGATCGTTACATCGTACAGGCCGATAAGTCTACTACCTATGCCTACTAGGTATGGCACGAGGGTTTATTACTTAGAGTTAGAAAAATGTTGCCCAATAATTTATATTATCTACTACGATTGTATTTAAACAATAGAACTTTCCAGGTAAAAATAAAAAACGAGATAACAAAACTTTATCCAATAAATGCTGATGTTCCTCAAGGAAGCGTGCTGGGTCCGACCTTGTATTTAATCTACACTGCCGACATACCTACTATGGACGGAATAACAAATACGACTTATGCCGATGATACTGCTATACTGGCATCCCACACAAGTGCAGCGATTGCTTCCTTTCGTTTTCAAAAGTATTTATTAAAAGTACAACAATGGTATGAAGTCTGAAGAGTAGCTATCAATGAAAACAAATTAAAGCAGGTAACCTTTACTTTACGAAAAGATACATGTCCTGCAGTATACTTAAACGACCAACCCATACCGCAATCAAATAAAGCAAAATACCTTGGGATGGATCTAGATCGGCGCCTAACATGACGAGAACATATCTGAACAAAACAAAAACAACTTAGCCTCAAGATTATAAATATGTACCGGTTGTTAGGAAGAGAATCTAAACTCTTTACTGAATATAAGATAATACTGTACAAAACCATAATTAAACCAGTGTGGATCTACGGTATCCAACTGTGGGGAACTGCCGCTAACTCAAATATAGAAGTAATCGACCGATTCCGGAACAAAACTCTGAGAAACTTATTGAACGCGCCGTGGTTTGTATCGAATGAGATATTACGGAAAGAGACAAACATATCAACAGTCAAACAACAAGTGCAAACTTTCTCTCAAAGATACAAAGATAGATTATACCAACATCCAAATCGTCTTGCTATAAAACTACTACAACAATCATCAAGTGCATCAAGATTTAAGAAGTATGAGTTTTATTTTCAATGATAATTTAAATTCATTTATAACTGTCCAATAATAAAATGAATTGATAAAAATGTACTTAATGTATAAAAATATAAATAGCGTTTAATGGTACTTGATATAATGTACATAAAATTCAGCTTATTGACTACCCAGGCGGATTGTGAACAAAAATGGAGTTAGATCAAACACAAAAAAATAAAATTTAATATCTAAAGAGCTCCGAAAACCAACTTCAAGCCCAAATAAAATTTCAAGTGTGTCTAATAACGGCCATTTTGATTTTGTTTCTAACAAGGAACATCAGCTAGGTGTCCCCCTTCTATTTCGGTGCAACTCTTGTATGTTGTAGAACATTGAAAACTGAAAGACACCAAATTCTTTTCTACCGGCGGAAAACGGTTTAAAGAGGTGAAAACGACTCCCAAAGATGGACACCCAATGGAGTGGTTTCTCAGTTTCGGATAGAAGCGCTTCATTCAAATACATTAAGTGCGCGTAGAAATCATCCCGTTACGTTACCATTAAAATTGAGAGAAACCTGTAACTTAGCAAAAAAAAAAGTCCAAATCAAATGGTAACACTTACCGGGTGTGCCGTGGTTCGTGATCGTATTTGGATCCTCCTTCACGTCGAGATCTTCAGAACCAAAGTGTTTTAGAAGATCCTCAGCTAGAGAAGTGGCAATATCTTTCTGAGAAAGAAGAGCCTGGAGTTCCTGATCTGTGACACCGAGATCCTTGTTCCCTGCCGATCCCTCGGGATAGCTGTTAGTCGTTGACGATATCTGAGTGTAACCCTGAGCTGCGTACTGATTAGACTGATACTGGTTGAACTGCCCGCTGCCTGGAACCTGGCGTTGAGGGTAATTCGGGTCTGAGGCTGATTTATAAGGCATGCCTGGTGATTGTTGAGCGTTTCCAGTTGCCGCCGCATTGTAACCGATGTTAGAATCCGAGAAACCGGTCTGAAGAGCGACCGTTCCTCCTTGCTGAAAGTTTTTCAAATTGTCCCAAGTTGGAGGAAATTCAAGTACTGGGACAATGCGAACTTGATAACTAATTCAGGCAAGGGTTTGAACGTTTCTCCGAGATTCCATGTTCGTTATTTGTCTGATTTTGAGTCACGTGGCCTTACGTAAACTTCATTTTGATCAAAGAAATCAAAGTTTGGCAGCTAAATTGTAATTTGATCATTTCGACGTGTTACAAAATGTATTCATTACGCGGATTGAAAAAATTTTTATAAAAAAAATAGTTTCTGAACAAACATGTGTGTTCTTTTTTTCTAGAAATAACTCTGTGATTGAATACTTTGTCGTGATTTCTTTGAAATCGATGATTATTTCTTTCTACGCAACAATCCTCTGTAGCGTATGATTAATACACTAAAACCTGAATCATAAGACTGGAATCTTGTCATCTGTTACAGAAACGGAGGCATCAATTTACTGAAATTGTGAATTTCTGACATTTCTCAGAACACACAGACAGAAACTTTGCGGAAACATCGAAAATCAGTTTTCTTTTCTTCAAATCTGCGATATGAAATAAAATTCTGAAAAATTATGATTTTCCTGTAAACATTGTTTCGATTTTCGGTTTTAACTGCACGTAGGACAGAAACATCCATGAAGGCTAAACCTTGGGAATCCTGAAGATTTTCAACAGTAAAAGAAGTTCCAAAAGAATATCTAAGTTCTTTCCAGAATGTTCTCTAGAATTTCTTGAAATCTCTCAGACATTAAGGGCTATTCATAAATTACGTGCCTCTATTCACCACGCTGGACCCCCCCCCCCATATCGATTTTGGTGGATATTTCCTAGATCCCCCCGAAAGGCACGTAGTTCAAAAAAATGATGAACAAGTAATTTTTTTTTACGTTTATTATTGTAAGACATCCCAAGAAACTATTAGCGAAGACTAACCAGGCATCCAAATCATTATTAACAGGAAAAAAAATTTTTTTTCAGCTTTTTTGTGATAATCAAGCTGAGTTTCAAGTGTACCTATTACGAAGGCACGTCATTGAAACCCGTGACTGCAATAGAGATAATATTGCACTCGAGAAAATGAATTACAATCCATCAATTATAAATCCATTATCGCAGACTAAAATCCCCCCATCTAGCCTAGCGTAGTCTTTCATCAAAACCCCTCCCCCCTTAAACTAGCTACATCGTTTATAGATAGGCCCTTATTGAAATAATTCAAACTTGTCCAACAATAATACAGAATGTTCGGAATGTTTAAAAAAACAATTGAAGAAAAAAGACCAGGTTAATTCATGGAGTAAATCATTGGAGAGACTATGGAAATCGATTGATCGTGAAGAATGAAAAAAAAAAAAGAAAGTTTTCGATCGGTAAAATGTACCCTGAATTGTTTAAATGCAGGCGAATTTGCCCTCTCTTAAATTGCCAATCAGAAATTTCCACAAATTCTGCCAGTATAATTAATTTTTAAAAATCGGCAAAGCTTACCGGCTGCTGTGGGATTCCGTAATTTTTGACAACCCCGGGCTGTCCGGGCGGCGCGTGAGCGTAAAGCGTCGGATAACCGGGTTGTCCAGGTCTTAGTCCGCGCTGTGCAGCCTGCTGCTGTTGCAGTCTGCAGTGTTGTTGATGCTGCTGCATTGCTCTGTACGAGTGTTGCAACTGGGCTAGCAAACCCTGCTGCTGAGGCGTTAGGCTACCGTGATTTTGTTGGAGGAAATGGAGCATCTGAAGTTGCTGCGAAGATAGGTAAAACGGAGGCGGTCGCTGCTGAGCTGCTGGAGATATCGGCTCTTCTCCAGGCTACGATGGAAAAGCAATTTCAGTATTTGCAGATTATTGAATCGTTGCGTTTTTGTGATTTCACATTTTCGAAAAGGAAAAAACGTAGAACTAGTAAAATTTCATACAATTTTAGGTTGTGCCTGGCTTCCTAGCTTTGAAACGAACATTACATTTTCTTTGGGTATTTAGGTTTGAAAATTGAGATTTCTCAGGATTTTAAAGTGCTATCGGATTGTATTTTATTTAAATAATCTATATAAGTTTACTTTCGTTCTAGGTTTAGACATTTAGAGTAGAAACAATACGTTCGATTTTAAATTTAACTCGATCGTTCAGATACTTCAGTTTTTTGAGCATCAAAATTTCTTCTTTTTCTTACGACAAATTTAACGCTAATGATAAAATCTTAATTTGTAAAAAGTAACTGGATTTTTTACTTTCCCTAACTTTCGATCAATTTTTGTGATTTTGAACTGACCTTTCTCTCTCGGTATTCATCGGACAGAACTCGAAATTTCAAAATTCGAAAGGAATAGTTATTGATATAAAAAAACAGCGCGCTGAAAAATAAATTTCCCCACAACAGATACAGTGGAAAAATTGCAAGAATAATAGTTTGAGTAGTAAAATTTTACTTTGAATCGTTTTGTGTTGATATTCTGCCCCTGTCCTTGAGGATACGGAGGCGGAGGACCCGGCGGTGCCGAATTATACTTGTAACCGACGCCGCTCTGCGTTTGTTGCTGTTGCTGTTGCCTACTTGACATTTCAGCACTGATCGGTAGATTCCAAGCTTCCTCGATTGATGGCAACTGCCGCCTTCTGAAGAACAAGATGAAAAACAACCAAAATTAAACGAACTTAAATTAAAGAAATGAAAATCGAAATAATGAGAGGTGAAAGGTAAACTGAAAGTTTCTTTTCAATAGAATTCAATCTCTGACAAAAAAGAAGTCATTTTATGATCGTGAAAATAATTTTGAAAAGTTGAGAGGAAACTGTACGGCGAATAAAGACCAAAGCAAAAGGGAAAAAAAAGAAAAACAAACAGAAACGACATTTCTCGATCAGACTTTTGTTCAACTTGATTTAAAAATTGATTTGAATGGGATCAAGAGGAACGCGTGGAATATGTTTTCAACTCACTTGGTAGCAATGGAAGGCATCGGTGCCTGGCTTAAATGATTCTGAAGAAATGTTATGCGGTGTTGGAGCGATGGGTTCATTGGTGTCCCACCACCGTTGCCCTTCTTCGCACCAGCAATACCCGTGAGAGGAACTGCAGCGCTTGGTGTATTGTTGTTTCCCCTGAAAATAACCATAAACGAATTAAAAATTAATCACAAAAACAGTCTGAACATTATTCATCCCTGAAAAAGAATTGAAGGTCTTCAATAATCGTAAATATTTTTGCTCTATTATTATATGTAAGTAAAATCAGAATGATGCCAAGGATTGAAAAATGAATAAAATAAAAAAAAAAAAACTAAGGCGATTCGTATGAAACAAAATCGAAAGTTGTGTATTTTTTTTCTCACCTCGACGCATTCACGTAACAAGCAAGAGCGTCTTTCGGTTGGCTAACACTTTCGTAAAGTATACCAAGATTAGTCCAAGCGGCCGAATGTGATTTATCCAACTGTACAGCGCATATGTAAGCCTGAAGTGCGTCCATAGGCTGATTCTGCTGCTGATAAAGAACCCCTATGCTGCACCAAGTGTCGGCATTGCCCTCAGATTTTTCCACCGAATTTCTGCAAGTGTTTCCTCCATTTATTGGTTCGTTGATTATTGTTTTTTTTTCTAATATTCTAGCTACTTTTATTCGAATTCGTGATCATCTAATGCAAATGTAATCATCTCCATTTGTTCGGTCAATCATTATTGTTGTTATTATTATTATTAATATTAATTTAAAAAAAAATAATTCTATGTACAAACTATTTTTATTTTAATTTGTAGTAATCGGATGTAAAACGAATTCGTAAATTTTTACCTGTAAGCTATAAAAGCGTCGTGAACTTTTCCAGAGGCGGCTAAACACCTGCCCAAAAGATACAAACTCTGACCACTCTTTGGTTCAGCTTCGATTGATTGTTGTAGACACTTTATCGCTATCGTCTGCTTTTGCGGTCTGGTAACGCCGAGTATCGAACAGTCAACCACGTGGTACATCCATCCTGAAATACAATACGCATTTCTAACAATGATAATAATCACAAACACCAATCAAATTTATATAACTAATTACTCATTTGCTCCAGGAAAATAGAAAAAGCCACAAAATTGCTTATAATCACATCAAAACTGACTGACTGAAATACCTATATCCTGAAATTTATATCTACAGTTTGAAGACCCGCATGTTGTATAACTTTGAGCTGAAATTTTCACCCTGTTACGTTTAAGTCGAGAGAACTGCAGCTGCTCAGATCGCCTAGCTCTCAGTTACATTATAAACCGAACCATATTTAAGGTACGCTTCGTTCAAGACGAGGAAGGGAGAAATATTATTTCTGCACAGGTATAAATTCCATTCCTAAGACGATTTCCAACTTTTAACTACATTGCTTGCGATGTGCAGCATAACTATTTCCACACGTGACTAGAGAGTGGAAATTTGGGTAAATTATACAGCTAAAAATTGAAATCGTCTTTAGAGAAATATATCAAACACATAATTTTTAGAAAAGATCGGCGGGATATTATTATCCGTGAAAAATCGAGTCGATTCAGTCAAAGTGAATTTACCGAAGTTCGGATGATTTTCAGATTGGGGCGATTTAAGTCTATGCAAATCAGGATTCACCTTTTCGTAAGGATCGCGTGACATTTCAATTAGCGAGAAGTTCGGATAGTTGTGGGTAAAAAAAAAAAGGCTGAATATACGAGACTCGTGCAAAAGAGAAAACAAAAGAAAGCAACTCCATTTACAAACTCTATAATAGGTACATTTTCACGACAACTTGTGAAACTAAGCTCATGTCGATTTGACGCTTCTCGTATAGTGTTTAATGGATATCAACGTTGCTCAATTTTTTCATTTACGCGACAAATCAGGATTAACAGAATTTCGGGGAATTCCGAACTGCCGAAATTTTGAGTACCGTAATAATACAATATAGTGTAATAAAATTACGTCAAGTGAGAACTTTCCAGGAATCCAACAGACTGACTGAGAATCGACTCAATCACTTAGTCAGTGACTACAACTTTATTTAATGTAAAATTACAGTCCTAAATAAAGTTTACGGTAGACCGAGGTGCAGAGAACTGTACTTTGGCAATATATACTGTACCCGAGCATATAAAAAGATGAATTATGTTACCTCCAAAGGTATATGCCATTGTCTCGAAAAAAAAAAAATCTCCCCAAGCGTTGTTAATCCTTCGGAAAACTACCGACAATTGTTGGACTTGAATAAAATTGACGGAGCAAATCAGTTTTAGATTTTTTTCCAAAATGGTCGAGGTGATTATATGCTAACGAGCGTATTCATTAGCAGTGGATTTATGTAAGATTTACTAGAATTTCCAAAGTCTAATCGTCTTCTCAAAGTAGCGCGATTTGAAGTTCCCGCGCTAATCGACGCGTCGGGTAACGCGTGACCGTTACGAATAGGTGAATCCTGATTGGCGCAGATTTCGAATCGCTCCAGTTTGAAAACGGTTGGACCCTTGACGTTCTAGTAAACAGGGAAAAAGTGATATAAAAACAAGCAAACGAAATACGAACGCACAGTTCCTTGTTTAGTTCGATTTTCTTTTAATTTTTTTGATTTCGTTTACCAATGCTTGCACCGAAATTAAATTCACTGCGTTCAAAATTCATACCTAATTCGCAGATTCGAATCAGGGAAGGAATTAAATTTAAAACTTTAAAAATACCCGAACTTCAAATTTGTCTTAGAGATAATCGCAAAGTCGAAAAGGGCTCGTTGATGCGCCCTGTACCACCGTCGCCGCCACGGCCACCCCCGTGGAATAAATCAATACACGTGTCTGCAGCTACTTCGGTGTCGACAAAACCCTAAACCTCTCACGTTCACTGTCTATCTCAACCTATCTTCGCCTCGTCGCTGCTGCTATTTTTTCCGACGCTATGAGATTCGTCGTCGCGTGATAAAAAGTCGAACGAAACTTAGAAAATTTACTAGAAATATTCTCGTTACAGCCACACGAATGCATAGGGAATTCCACGGTAGTTCAATCAAAGCCTAAACATGACGATATCATCTCAAATTTGGTCGATATATATTTTTTATCTTTAGCCACTGCTACTGTGCTTTTTATATTCCTTCTCATATTCTTTCCCGTCAATAAGACTCGAGCGAATATTGGTCAGGGTTCGTACGCTTTTTGGAACCCGAAATTCCCCGACTTTTCCAGGTCTACCAGCCTGAAAATAGGATTTTTTTCAGTAACCTTCCAAGAAATATGCCGCTGATTAATGAAAATTTGTTTGCTTATTAATACTAATACCTTCAATATTACCTAGTAATTAATTTACTGTCCGACTACTAATTTACAAACAACAGCCAGCGATTGTCAGTAAAAAAAAAAAATCGAAAGAAGGTTAGATATCAAGTAACGTACGTATAAGAACGAGTTTATTTCTTCAAGAAACTTAAAATTCCAGTCTTATTTTCGAAATTCTCTGACTTTTCCCTGACTTTTTCCTGCTGTAAGAAATTCCCCGAGTTTTTCCGGTTTTCCAGGTTTTCCCTGTGCGTACGAACCCTGTTGGTGCTACTTGTGGGGGATAAAAGTGACGAATAACACCGTGCAATTTTGGTTATACATAGATACAATGTAACAAATAGGTTGACTTACCTAACTGTCGGCATATATCAGCCTGCAAATGCGAGGGTAAGGCCTTCTCCTTGAGGAGACCCTCGTAGTGCTCTTTGGCTAGTCGATACTTTCCTTGCACCTCGTATAAGTGAGCGATGTGAAATTTTACTGTAACAAATTTCAAATCATGATGATAAAATTAGAAGTCGGTTAGATTGAGAGGAAAAAAAAAATATGTTCTGAAAAACATTTATCAAAATATATAGTATGAGAGATTTTTATCTTAAGATATAATTCTTTAATTTTGCAATTAGTCGCTCAATTACCTTATCAAATTATTCTTTAAACATCATATATCGATAAGGTCGAAATTAATAAAGTTACCGAAACGATGCAATATGTTTATAACCACGGGATTGTCTGAAATTTAGTAAACCATAACAAACAAAAACAAAAAAAAAAAATGGTCGTATTTTGTAAGGCCAACTCCTTGAAAGTCATTCTAAAGTTGGAGAATAATAATTTTTTCCATCATGTATCGTTGCGTTAACGTTACTAATTTCAGCCTCCTAACATTGAATAATTTATTACAGATGCACGACAAAAAAACTCAAAGTAAAAGATGAAAGAAAAAAACTGACTGATATACGAATTAAGAAAATGGAGCGTTATTGCAAAATTTAACTTTTGCATATATAGACATACATCATAAGTATAAAACAGATGCGGATGTGATAAAGATACGTGATAAAATTGTTACATACGACACACACGCACAAACACACGTATATGTACATTGTATATATAATATATAAATGATATAAGATACGCAAATGAAAAATCTATGAATGAATGAATGAATACAATTATACATGGAATGAGATCATTTGAAATTCGCGGTAAATTAAAAATGATGGTACTCATTTAAGCCATATTATCTCATGTTATACATGCGTAACAATTCTACGTACCATGAAATTATTGTCCTTTTTTTTTCTAATTGTCTCTTTCTTAATAATCGTTTTCGCTTGTTTCTTTTTTTTTTCCTCACTAAATACCCACATCCGTCGTCGTAATTTTTTCCCGCGAATTCATCGATGACTAATCTCTAATTAGAAAGCGTCATCATTGTCGTCATCATCCAGGCATCAATTAAAAAACGCGCGCACGTACAATGTTGTATAATTCTAAGATTCAACTGACCGAAAATGACTCGTCAACATGTCATAATATCGCTAAAACAGGCCAGTTTTAAGAGAATGAAAAACATAAAAATAATTAGTAAAAACAAGAATATCGATACTACCTTTTTTTTTTCCCCTTTCCCCCGCGGTTTTCCACCAATTTCCGTACAGTTTATACGTATGTAAGGTACATACGTCGTATACATTGTATAATCAACAGACGTGCGAGTAATTAATTAAGTAATTAGGGGGATACGTATTAGATATACGTGATATAACATGCGGTCGCGTTGTTCCTGCTTTACGCTACTCTTACTCAAGTATACGTATACGCATATTTATACACGCACGCACACGCACGCAACAATCCATACAGGCACATGAGCAGCGGTTAGTGACGTAATAGGATTAAAGCGCCAGCCGTTTTATGCTACCGGCTATACGTACCGTGTACATACACATACGAATTGCTCCTACATGCGTATGCATACGCACGTTCATCCGCAAGAGAGTCTCTTTATCCAGGTCAAGTTCAATTAAGAAAGTGAGTAAAAGAAAGACGTTTCCGCGTATGGAGCATCTTGTGTGCATAGATATTACTACATATGTACCTAGGTACGTATAATGCGTAACGGTACTCTCGTTTTAATTTTTACCTGCGTATATATATATATATAATTCTGGCTGCTAGTATGATTAATATGTGATGTATATACATAAATCGATAAACGTTGTAATGTTCATTCAAATAAGGTAGCGAAGTTCGAAAATAAAAATTTTGTGAAACACCTTGAACCACCGATACTTTTATAAAATTATGAGGATAAAATTGGAGCGAATTTTTTTTCTTTTTTCAAAAAGTTTTACACGTTCCGCTGATGCCAACACCGTGACTGCTTATAGCTTCACGACTGCATTCGTTTATCTAATTCATTCATCCAAGGATCTATCCATTCGTTTATGTAGTTGGTGAAAATCATAGATTAAAAATGTTTTCTTCATTCGTGAAACAAAAATTTATGCTCACTCTCGAGTTTAGAAAACGATGCGGGTGTTGTTGCGTCGATAAGAGCTAAGGTGAGATGTTTCAGGGCTGCTTCGAAGTCAGCGTTTATCTTGAGCATTAATCCAAGCCGTAAATGAACCTCGCAGGCCCTTGAGAAACCTGGTTCCACCCATAATACTTGTTGAAACGCCTTTATTGCCCTGGAACAAAAATATTCACCAATAAAAACACGTTATTATTGTTGTCATTATTGCCATCGTCATTATTATTATTATTATTGTAAGTTCCACCATACTTCGTTGAACTATTAATGTGGTAATTGCCTCTTTATTTTTTAATACATTTATTCAATTGTTAAATCAAAAATTTATCCAACCATTCATCATTCATTCGTTCATTCGTCCGAATAATTTTATCTTCATTCGTTAGTTCATACATTAATCATTTGCTCATTCACTCAAACATTTGTCGATTATTCATTCGTTCGTTCGTTCATTCATTGGTACGTCACAGATTTACACTCACTTTCTATCCCATTTTTTTTTTTTTTTTTTTTTTTTTTTTTAATACGCCACGCTCTATAAAACAAATAATTTTTCGACAAGAAGTGTAAAATTTTTCTTGGGCGTTGAGCCAAGAGAAAAGAAGGTCTGAGTCACTGCAGCGCATATAATCAGACATCACAACATCATCATTCGACACAACGCAGCGCATTAAACATCTGCATGTATATATATATACAGACACACATGCATACGCGCCATGTGCGCATATATGCATTTGTGTAACCTAACCTTATCCCGCACACAATACGAATGACCCAGTTTCCTCTCTATCCTCAAGTGGTTAGGAAATATTTGTATTGGTACACACACACGCGCGCATGTTTGTAAATATTTTTGTTTTGTAATATATTTAGTTTGTAATAATAATGAACACCATGTTAGAAGACACAAGTGGCGCGGTAAATCATCCAAGATAGAAAGTATAAAGGAAAAAGACTCGTACGTGCGTCAGATATACCGGGTATAACATGTGTTACAGATAAGCGAAGCACAATAACTGAATGTACGTGTCCATTATTGAATAACATGTATTAAAACAGAGGAGTGAGAATAACAAGGAGAACTTGTCGAGAGTTAATTAGTAAATGAACAAAAAAAAAAAAAAAAAAAAAAAAGATAATTCTCTCATTTGTAATTTGTACGCACGTATACGTGTATGTAATATACATAAGAATGTTGTTTCCGGTTTTAGGTTTCCGGCTTACTCACTATACGTATTGTATGTACCATATAACCACGTCTGTTATCATTGTTTTCATTACTGTTATCGTAACCGTAATACGAGTCCACGAATTATATTCAACATCCGCATTAGCAGCAGCAATTCTTCTACAGATATACGTATAACACAACAAACACAGACATACAAGTATAATAATGATAATTATATTTTACACGTAATGAAAGATTGCGTTTTACAATCTTTGTCTGGCTTTTCACCTCTTCTCCCAATACGACGACGTGTCTATGAATAATGCATGTATATGTGTTATAATATTAATATATGTGCCGTGTCGTGCGGCACGTATTTCTTATCCAGCAGGTTTTGTTAGAGAGTCGATTGATTCATTCGTTCGCGTATAATGTCACTTGACGTACATCGTGAATTTCGTTATATGCAGGAAAAAAGAAACGTGGGAAACTCCTCGAAAAAAAATTTATATAGGAGAGGTGAAAAAGTAAAAAGAAATAAAACGAATCGAATGAATACGAAAGAAAATTGATCTGGTCGTTTGTTTATTTATTTATTTATATATATATATTCATCATTCGTTCATTCGTCTCTCGATTCATTATAGCGATTGCTACTTACACAGCTATTTTATTTCACGCAATTTCATATGATTTCTTACTACGTAATTAAATCTTGAGTTCGGGATTATGGAGATTGATTTCAAGGGAATTTCGATTATTCTCGCTGCTATTACAAATGATCTCGATTTTTTTAAATCATACTGATTACGATCGATTTCAAACGACTACAATTTTACAACTTTCAGCATTCAACGATTTCATATCTGATTCCCATCGGAATCGGGATAGATTTGAAATTACCGCTTCCAGACGATTTCCACTAATTACCTACAAACGGTTTAATATGCATCCAAAAAATGATTCGAAATTATTTAAAAAACAATTTGAAACAACTTATACATACAACATTCCAAAGATATCAACAATTCAACATATTTCGCGTGAAAATGTCATCCGATTTTATTCTGGCTCGAATATAAATAACAAGGGAGAAAAAACACATGATACGGTTCATGATCTCGCTAGAAAATAAACTACAACGTATACGCGACGCATTTTTCGTATCGCCATTGCGCACGGTATTCATATGCATGTAATATACGTGTATTAGATATGACAATGTATACGTCATGGAGAGAAAATCATTGTTATCCTCAACCAACAACCTCCGCACAACCTCACTCACAGATTCAGCTTTCTTATTCTTTTTCTCCTCCTTCGTCTTCTTCGTCTTCTTGCAGTCCATTCATCGAACAAGTTATACTCCTCTTTTTCTCCCCCCCCCCCCCCCCCCCCTTCCGCTCCATCATCCGCTCTCAAAGCTCTTTATGTCAACGACTCATGCTGCTTATATTACGCAATTGCTTGGATCCGGACTATGACGTATACGTCCATTGCATACATGTTACATTACATATACATATACATATACCTACACATCAGAGAGAAGACTTTAAGCAGCGTCATCCACGAATATAGATATATACAAATATTTCAAATACATACACACAGATTCTCATACCGTATTCGCGACTCGCGAAAGTAATTATTGTCATGGGTCAGGTTTATGTTACGCGTATGTATACGTACAGTGTTGTGTTGTGTACATACGTAAGTGTGTACGGTGTAATAAAAATGATGTCAAGTTTAAGGTTAAGCTTTTATTATCGTGACACAGTTTTTTTGTGATTTTGGAGATAATTTTTTTTTTTTTTTTTTGTTTTCCTTCATTTTTTGTCGGTCATAAACCTTAATCTGTCATGAGATAAGATTTTTTTTTTTTAAACGATTTTAAGAATATCGAAACTCGACTGTTCGTAATTATACAAGATTTTTTACAACCTCCGTATCTTAAATTTCAGTGATTTCTGTTTGACGTCGAGTCAAATTCGAGTTTATTTTACAATCGGTCGCATACTAGTAGATTAATATTAGCCCGACTTCACGTAAGACGAGTACAGAGAAAAAAAATAAAAACCATTTGCAATATGAAAATCTACGTAATTTGGTTACAGTTGGAAACCCGGAATTGCAATAAGCGCAGATCCGCTTCGGTCTTTACGTTAGAGGTCGGCTGCAGTCAGCTGGTACGAATGAAATCGAAGAACGTTCAGTGAGAGGGTCACAAACCAGCTTCGAGCAGCAGCCAAACTGCCGCAGATCAGCTGTGAAGTGCCCCACATAAATTATACGGTACGTATGTACGTTACATACCTGTCTAGATGTTATACAAGGTACGGTACACACGTTATTTATTTTACCTGCACTGCATCGAGACGACCTTTACGCACGTGTGTAAGAAAAATTAGAATGCACCCCACGTCTGTACATTATAAATATGTATGTATGTACACACACACACACATATATATATATATATATAATAGACAGATATGTAACGTAAGACATGCAATTTGTAACCAGTTCATAATCGTCGTCACGGAAGCAGAAAACTGCAGTTTACATACAACCGATGCATCGCTGCAAGTTTATGCTCGTAAAAGTAGTTATAATTATAGTAAAGTGTGATAATCGTACAATCTCAAACAAATTTGTATCCTACTGCTCGTTAGATACAAAAAGAGAAGCGCAAATGTTACGATAAACGGATCCAATTGTTCCAACGATCAATGAAAAGTTGGATAATACTGTTTACGACATCTCCAGCAGTGCTATTGTTTGTACCAAGGATGATGAAGACGACCGAAACAACATCCCTATTTATGTACTGGAAGTGATTTTTGGTAAATTTTAATGATACAAGCCAAGATATCATCAATATAGGAAAAGGTTTTACGATTAGAACGGTGAAAATGACGCATCTGATTCTAAAGTATTAGAGGTCATTTTTTGTTCACCATTGTGGTCTGCAAAGATCGGTCAAAAAAAATGTCCCAACAAGTTGTCTCCTTGGTGGTTAAGAATATATTTTTCTAAATACAGTTCCACGGATATTCGGTCAACGATTACATTTCCGCGTTACAACTATTCTGTACTATAAAATTTCGCGAGTGTTTTTCGGGCAATACGTGATACCCGATCAGCGAGCAAATTGAGCGCAAAAACGTTAGAGTTGAAAAAAAAATCACCAAAATTTGAGCAGTGAACGTTCAGTTTGTAAATCATTTCTCAAACTGTTGATACCTTCACTTACGTTATCAAATTATCTCAGATTCATTTCACAAGCATTCATCGTACGAGCAGATATGTCGTTTGGATTCGCGATCACGATCACTGGCGTAAATAACAACGCCGGTGATTTTCTAAACTGTTTCGTGACTTTCCTCAACGTTCGATTCCTCCCCAGTGCCGCTGACATTAATATAGGTACTCCAGGGCGCAAGATGCACTGCGAGCATCAAGACAAGAATCAAGACATTAGGAAATAACCTGCACGCGGTTAACCGGATGCCGTAGGTGAGCGCTGATAAGGTCAATTAAGCAGTTTAGCGCTGCACCCGCGCCCATAGTTGTTAGGGTGTTCCATGCTGCTGCTTATGGTGGTGCGGTGCAAAGCAGTACACGCATCAATGTTGTAACTACCAAAGCCACGTGCGTGGTGCATGCCGCTACGTAGTTACGTGTATAATGTATAAGCACACGATGTAGTACATAATCTTAAATCTGAAACGCTAGTCTCAACACCCTTCCTCGCCCTCCCCTTCCCCCGCCCCCCAAACTCTTGACCGAAAATTAATTCAAGGGGGAAAGAAAAAAAAAAAAAAGGGGGAGACCCGAAACAAAACTACACCTTATATACACTGATTGTGAGAGAAATTTTTAGTTCCGGTTACCGCTCGGTCCTTGACTATTTTCATTTTTTACCACAATCGAAATATATAGTTCTAGATAGAAAATGAAAATCAGTTTTGTAGCTGTTACCAGAAACTATGGTATCCGTTACTATTTTTTCTTGTAACTGTTGCGAAAATTTAATGCTTGTGCAAGAATAAATTGACGTTAAAGCCTTGTTTAGCTAAAAAAAAGTACTGTAAACCGTACAAACTGATTTCGCGTTGCAATTAACAAAAGAAGAACGATTTTTTCTTAACGATACCTGTTTGACCGAAATTTTCTAATTACTGTAACAAATGAAATTTTTCTCAGTGTATGGATTACAAATTCAGATAATATTGTCTTTTGAGAATATTCCGGTCTATCGAATCAACTCTAATATCGAACGGAACATTATCCAGAATGCTGATATAAAGCTGATTTCCTTTCTGATTAACGATACACTTTTTGGACACGATTAAATTTATTTCAAAAATATCAAGAAATCTGGTGAAATCGGAGAAGTGCTTTGACGTTTTGACATTCGTAAAGAAGCACTCTAAGCATCGCGAAGGTTGGTTGCAATTTGCCAACGTGAAACGAACCGACTAACCATTAACCGAACGAAGTGTGTACGTATCAGGTTATATCTTTACATACATGAAGCTTGATACCTACATAGGTATGTAAGGAAGAAAATTGGTGCCAAAGGTAAAAGGTGTGGGTAGATAGGCGGAAGGCAGTAAGTCGGTCCACAGACAGACAACCAACCAACGAACCAATGCGGAATGAGGAATGAGGAATGAAGAATGAAGAATGAGGAATGAGGCATTCACGCGTTGAGCAATAAGGAACAAACTCTTTTTGCACCACGCATCGAGGAGTCGGTTGGCATATATCTAATATTATATGCATATCCGTCTATAGATATGCACAAGCTTCCATCGTTCAGCGTGTCTTAAATGCGAATGAGTGTGAGACCACGAACACGGAGGTACTGTACTGCCCAACTGACGACCACTACTACCACTACCACTACCACTACCACTACCACTACCACTACCACTACCACTACCGCCACCACTACCAATACTACTACTACTACTGTTGCTGGTGCTACTGCTGACTGCGTTGAGCGCTTGGGCACTCTGACCCAGATTTGAACCACCACCTCCACTTCTCGTGTTTGTTAGTTGTAAGAATTGCTGGTCTGCAGTAGCAGCACTATCCATCCACCATCATGCCAGAATGTGGCCTTCCGCGTGTTTTGTATCCGTCGTCGTCGTGACGTCTACTACTACCATACATGAAACATACATTACACATCATGTGTTGCCCGAGTATTCAATGCCCGTAGCTATGACTTGTAGAGGGTGAGACTTTTGAGGAAATCCTATACAATTAACGATTTTACCTATGGAAATTTTGGGATAGCGGAATTTCGACACGTGTTTGGTTAACAGTTCCAATTTTGTTGACTCCTGTAGACGGTAATTTGGTGTCAATCGAATTAACAGTGTCTGATGACAATCTTACAAATGTTGAAATTTACCACGAAAAAATTTCCATGTCAGTCCATATTTTCTACAAATAAGGCACTGTGTTTCAGGTACTTGGGAATATTACGGTATGAGGATGTGGCAGGTTTACGGTCCAGAAAAAACAACGGTCAAAAGAAGAATGATTTTCTAAATTAAGACTGTACAAGTGCAGCTGAGGTCAATCCAGACGAACAAGGTTAAAACAATGTCCGTCTTCAATGGACCACAAAGTAAAACAATTTATACAACATCCGTATGAGTTTCGTACGTTAAACTAATGCTTTATTTTTAAATATATCTCTGTTATCAAAAATTATTTTCAGGTGATTTGGATAGAATTTATCTACCGCCAAAATGAGTTACGTATTATCTATGGAAATCGGAAGAATTGTACGAATTAAGCATTAATAAACGGTGTTCGATAACGTGCCTTGTCTCAGGTTGCCAGTTATTCAACTATATGGACAAAAAATTTCACTCTTCAATTTTTTCCTACACCACAGGAACAGTTTTTTGAATAATTTCATCAATTTTCGTTCGTTGATTGATTCCGAGCCTTGGATAGTTCGAAATTTTTCCATTTAGACAAATTTTCAACTGGACTTTGCACCTGCTACACATCCTTAATACCGAGTGATTAACGCACAAAGAAGAATAATAAGTCGAGTGATTGACGATTAAAATCAAAGAATTTTGTAATTTAAAACGAAATTTCAAGACACGATTAAGAGGCCCGTATTATAACACTGACAATGAGAAGAATGTCTAGCTCTACGTGGTTATGACGTGGCAAAGCCACGTATATACCTACGACAAAGGCGTTTGTCTTACTTTTTAAGCTTATAGGAAGTGGAAGCGATACTAGCGGTTGTTGCAACAAGCTGGCTCACACTTTATATCATGCCTAGTATAACAAGCTGCATTATACCTGCATAGGCAGCCTACTGAGAACCGTCACTTTCAAACTGCATCGCTGCAGTTACGACACAGAAACAGATTAAACGTGTGTATGTATGGTGTAATGTTCTTGTATACGTACGGAGACGATGTTCACCTCCAAGTATTCTATGTGTGACGTATAGCTAGGAGTGTGCGCAACGTTATTATAGCTGCCTACGGCCTTCGTCGTCGCATAACCGCAATTGCAAAAGTACAACGCTGCTGCATATAACGTCATTGCTGCTGCAACGGGAAACAATATATCTAATACGTGCAACGCTCGTTGCGCACCGGTTTCGAGATCCGTGATCGCAAATCTAATCTCAGAACTTGAGAATTCCATTGTTTCAGAGGCGACGTAATAAAACGTCATCCGATTTTATCGAAGATCGATAGAAGTTTACAAATTTCGAGCTTAGTAATCGGGAATCTGAAATCTGAAATCAGATTCTAAATATTCACAGCTTCAGACGTAATAATAACATCGCAAGTGACCAAAATACATTCGATTTTCTCGGAGATCGGTGATTTGCAGAGTTAAACACCAGCGATCATATTCATAAAGTCAGAATTTCAAAACTCTTAGTTTCAAATCGAAGATGGTAAGTCAAGTGATAACATATGTATATATATTTGATTGGGTGTATTAAAGATCGATAATGTGAATATGACACAGGGATTCGAACTTGTCGGTTCGAGAGCCGTAATCGCGAGCGATTAAAAATTGGTTTCATCTTCCCAAAGATCAATAACTTGCCGATTTCAAAATCGTTAGAAACGGTGAATCTGAAATCGGCATTGAAAATTAACGATTCAAAATCATCGGCAGCGGATCAACAAAGAACCCAAAAGAAGCATTCGATTTTTCGATACATCGGTAACTTTTCATTTCCCCTTTATACCGTCCGTTATAAATCCCCGATATCGTACACCGTAAAATCGTCAAAAATAATCATTGTATTCGTATTTATTTGCGGTTGCGTTGAACGGAAGTACGATCTCGCCGGAAATCCTTCTCCTCGTCCCTTTTCCTCAAGAATCGAGGAGGAACGGTACACGTGCACACGTGTAGTAAAACTACATCGTTTGTTCAGACAGGTAGAAGTTTCTCTAAGGAAACCCGATGTGCAGCTTGAGAGGGCGTTCTCTTTCGTTTCTTTCTGCCAACACGGCCAAACTCCGTACAGACACAAAGGTATCCGTGCTCGTGAAGTAACCGGAATGGTGGCGTTGCATTCGACGAGGACGCCACGCGGTGCATCGACTTCCAGGTGTGTGTGTGTTTGTGTTTGTGGCAGTGCCACACCGAACACTTTCGGAGTCCAGCTGGTCGTTCGGCGCTGAACAGCTGCCCACATCCTGTTCTCACAAACGCGTCCATGTTGTTATACCTACCTATGCGACAGGGCTGCTGCCACCGCCACTTCCACCTCTCAATGACGACGACGACGACGATCACCGGACGGCGTTTCCTCTTCCCGACGGTGCTGCTGTTGCAGCAGCCAACAGCGGTAGACGAGGGTTAGCGAGCATCCTTTGTGTCAAAGCCCCACAATTTTAAACCGCATGCATCGCACGCAAACACCTTGTGATTTGCCTTCTTTTCTTTCTTTCTTTTTTTTTATTTTTTATCGATGCACCTCATCTGCACGTGAGATCTGTGACAAATGGATAGGTGTATGACTGGTTCAAGTGCAATATTTATCCAATATGTACCGTGATAGCATTATCATAGTTTTTCGTCAGTTTCCGTTTTATACTTCACTTTGTCAGAGTGTCAAACCTGATAAAAACTAATCGGCTCAACGGATTTTTCAGTTGTGTCAGAATTGGCTGATGAGAAACGAATCCTCGCTAGTCGAGTTTTAAATAATTTTGCACACTTTTACTTTGAAAATTGTAAAATAATTGAAGAAACAAATCACTGGTAAACTGACAGTTAAATTTATAGGCAGATAAACGAATGAAAATTGATAATAACCCACATTAAAAGTCTAATTGTGGATTATAACAGTTGAACATTCCTCACAATATTGAGAAAAAAAAAAAATAATAAACGAATTTCTTCATGAAAATACATTTTGGCACCATCCAGAATTCTGTTATACAAAAGAAAAGAATATTATCTCACGAGATTGCAAAAGTCTTTTGCTGGTGGGATTTCACGAATCATCGAATATTCGTTCAGTTATCGACGAAGTTATGGAACAACCTTAACAGGTCACTTGGGGGTGAATTTCATGCCGAACATTTTTCAAACTCCTCGTAAAGTCCCTTATTCGTGGAAACAGGCCTCGTGGCGCCATTCTTCGTGCGAAATAAAGTCCTTTTCTTTGTCATTTTTGGCACTTTCTTTAACTTTGCCAATGTTTTACAATATTTAAACAATCAATTTTGGTTAGGAAAACAGATGGAGCTTTTTCTGCGATCTTCAAACAATACCCAGAAATCTTTTTGTAGATTTTTAAAACTCACGTTTGAAGCAAAATATCAAGTTCGGGGTAAATTTCACTCAGTCTGACCTTTGTGCGATTCTACCGAGGTGTGACCTACTAGGGTCAACTGAATATGCCATCGGTAAATTTTAAATGTTCTAACCGCGATTTTCGCCAACCGATGATCACCCGAATGACTGAAAAAAAATCGCCTGTTGAGACCACTGCACTTCAAAATCCGACGATTCCAACAAAGGGTTTGGTTCCCATTAACCAACGAACATGGCATCCGGACAACTGCAGAATTGCAATTATGTACCGTATGTAACGACTGCTGTTCGTTATATAATTGCATTGGCTGGCCGTAGCGCGTAATCTCCGGACTGGCAAGCCGCATCGAATGGTCATATCGTTGGCGTCGTGTCCATGTCGTCGTGAATTGAATGCGGGTCAGACGAGTGAGTGAGGTAAGCAGATGCGTCGCTGCCGGTGCACCAGCTAGCCAGCAAGCAACCAGCACGTGCCCCAACAGGTGTTTCTTCATCCATAAAGGATGACCAAAAATCTCTTGCTCCTTTTTTTTTTTTTTAAGTTTTATCGAGGAGTGGCCAAGCCTGGCGACTGACTGACTGACTGACTGACTGACTGACTGCATCCGGCAGTGAGTCTCTCAGGCAGTCTCTTATCTAGGCACTTATCGCATGACTGCAGCGCTGCTTTTCGTAGCGGAGCCCATGATCAGGTTCCTTTTTCTCCACCGTTGTATGTATCGTTCGTGTACAAGGTGTTAACTTGGTGGTTCATCATTTTCATTTTTATTACTTTACATGCAACCACAGAGAATAAAATTATAGTCGTCTTTTATTGTGCTGTTGTCCTCATTACGCTATGTGAACAACTTTCCTCTAAGGAATAAAGAAACGCTGCAGTATAGGAATTAGTTTGCGGTGTGGATTTCGGTGCTTTCAAGTTAACTAAATTTCGGAGTTACTCAGTTTTACACTTCCTTAACGTCGTTCGTTTGCTTCGTGAACAATGAATCAAGTGGCATAACTAGATTGTCTTGATTGTGTCTATAATCGAAATTGTCCACACTGAAACTCTTGGGAGTTTGTTGGATCGATCCTTCGACCGTAGAATGTAGATAATAGAATGGAACTTAAGGAATCTGAAAGAGAAAAGGTAATGTGACGTGACGTGTAAGGAGGTGATATACGTCTCGTGCACAGTACAATCCAACAGTGTGGTATATACTATACACACTCGTCATCCGAAACATAAATTCTTTGCTGCTTCTTTTTTCTTCTTTAATTTCATGTCTAGGATCTCTGTCGAATTTTCTAAAGATAAGCTAAGTACGCTTTAACTTCGGTTAGTTTCGGTTGAGTAACATTGCACGACTCCAGTAAACTTCAGTCAGGTTTCATCAATGTTCTCTGACCTAGGTGTACCGTAGTCCAACTTCGATTACCTTCGGTTATACGTTACCATTTAATTTGAGGTCAATTGTGGTCAACTTCTTTCAACTTCGGTCCAACTTCGGTTGGCTCATGATTATATCTAATGTTAATTCTTTCCAATTAGATCACTACAGGATACATATGCAGGATTATTTTGAAGGGTTTCCGCCGCGACCATTATCCACCACCACCACCACCACAACCACCACAACCACCATCACCACCACCATCACCCACCCACCATAAGCAGGATCGCCGCCTTCGCGCAGACTCCGACCTTGACGTCCTTGGCGTCTAGATTAACGACGACGAGACCCGGGCACGGAATTCAAGAACAAAGGGCTAAGCATACTCGGCGAATTAGAAATCACGGGGCACTATAGAACATAATAGGAGAAAAAGAAGAGACCGTTTCCATTCGTCGAGTTTAGATTATAACGGTCATGTCCAGTTATATAAGTATAGTCCGTTCGTCATAGCACGACTAGAACACGGTGCCAAGAGATCAAGCGACTTGTCTATGCGAGGTGTTGTATATCGGTAGGTACATTCATTGATCATACCGTACGCGCAAAAATTCTGATTCATTCAGCTTCCCAAATACTCAAGGTCACGGGAACAAAGTCACCGTTACTTTTGCCTTCAAGTGCTACGCCAGTCTCGCTTTCAATCCAACTATCGAAAGGAGAACTCAGAAAATTATACCGAAGTGAAAACGATTCACAAGATGATATTTTTTTTAGAGAGTTCGTTGTAACTTTATTTTGACCTCACTAAACCGAGCGAAGATTATTACAATTCGTGGACAATTTATTATTTCATCGAAGTGAGCTCGTGACTTTTGAGACAGTCAGTGAAAAACCCATCAAATTATTGGAATGTTTGAGGTACGCAGAATGTCATCAGGCTAAAGTTTCTTCGGTTGGTTAGCAATACAATTATCGTTTGTTCCGATCAGATTCCGATTTCACTGGACTGTCGGTTCATTTCCGTAATTATAAAGCTAATTGATGGGTAAAACCATAAAGACGATATTCCCATAGTCTGGATAAATAAATTTACGATCGTGTCAACCAGACGACGGAATATTCACCCCTTGCGGAACGCATGGAGGGATGTTTCGAAACGAAGCAAACTACTTTACAGCAGAGGATGGATCCTCCGATCACCATGATTTGCAGGCTGAGCTCCAGCGCACCTCGGGCTATGGGATGCCATAACAATGCAGCCCAGTCATCGGTTGCTGCCTCCTCCGCACAGACTGCAACGCACAGACTGCAACTAAAATCTCTGAACTACGGCGACGGCGAAGACGACGACCACATCGTTGTGGTAGTGAACGATATGGGAGGGTGTGAGTTACGTGAGCTCCCAGGGACCATGGACCATGGACCAGTATTTAGGTTCTCGGAATTCCCAGACTGCAAGAGAGCTGAGAAGAGAAGAGGAGAGCAGAGCAAAGCAAAGCTAAGCGAAGCGAAACGGAGAGCAGAACGAACCTACTCCGACATTCGGAGTCCCTCTCATCTCCTTTCCTGTTCACATCTTTTCACTTCACACGTTTTCATCACGTCCTCGTATGGAAAATTAGTGTCTATTTGGAAACCTTTGCCAGAATATCTAAAAGAACTATAGATACCTGCAGTAATCATCAGGTCTCGCAGTTAATTAGGGTTGTATCAGGTGTACAGTCCATTCGAAAAGTGTCAGAACGCAACGATATTCCGACTCACAATAAGCTTGAAATCAATCAACGAATGAGATTCTGATGAGATTTGTCAGAAAACTATCATTTTGGATATGAAAAAACTGGAAAAAATTAAAACTATGAAGATTGATCGAAATGGTTCGGTACCTAATTAATAATCTATAACCGATTACATTGTCAATCATTTTTTGCTGGTGTCAATTTTGTATAGAACTCTATATAAATCAGCTGGCATGTATTCTCGATAACATGAATACATTTTTACAGAAAGAGCTAGTTCATTACATTCAAACTGTATCGGTTTTTTATACGTTGTTTTTTTACGTAAACTGAGAGTCCAGACTATTCATGGACAATTTATTATTTGACAATAAAAATTATAGCTATAATTTAGTGAAATTTGATGTACGGTACAGTGTTTCAATCAAGAAAAAAAATTGAACAGTATGTCACTAAATTTGTTAATAACTTAGTTCATTCCGTCAAAATCTGTATGTACTTGATTGACCTCAGCTGCAAAATTGTTCAGTCTTAATTTCTTAATCCTTCCTTTCTGAGATGATTTTCTGACTGTAACTCTGACACATATTCTCAATCCTCAATCCATTACGCTGGATGCCTCCTATGTATAACACTGGTATCACATCGAGGTCGCTAAAGACTCCACGTCAACGGAGATATCGGTGCAAATAAGTTGAAAAAATTCTGAGATACTCTTTAACTATGACATTTCAAGGCAAATTAGTTACCTTTAGCAAAATAAAACTTTGAATATGAAAAAAAATTCAAGCAGATTATTCAATAATAGTACCACCTCATATCGAGTATTACATTGCGTTCAACTTACCAATAAATTGAACAGTGTATTCGACATTGCGACTTTAGTCTCTCACTCCAAAACGCACGAAAAGCAAACTGCGTCTTACCAAATGAGAGAAACAGTGACTTACTGGCTGGCCTTAGTGTAAAATCACTGTCTCAAATGTCGGATCAACTCATAACAGTCACCGTCTAAACTCCCACTAAATTTTTAACTTCCCGTTTCTCCGTTTTCGAAGAAAAAAGGAAGTTACTGTAATCACCCCGAAAATGAAAAGTTTAGTTTTAACTACATATCGACGTTTCAAGATCTAGAGAATCACCTCCGACCATTTCGGATGGACGTACGTGTGTGTGTATGCATGTATGCACGTATGTATGTGATCAATTTTTTTTTTGTCCGACAATATCTCAAGAACAAGTGACTAGATTTCCATAATTTTGGTCTCAATCGACGCGGCTTTTCCAAATTTAGAATTGATTAGATTTTGGCTTTGATTGGTTCGGTCCTTTTTGAATTATCTGAATAACAAATTTCCAAAAAACAAAATATAAATGTACCGAGTACCGAGTTTCATCCCAATCGAATGACTTATTGGATTTCGGTCCGCCATTTTGATTTTCGGAAATCTAATTCCGGATTCGTAATCAACGATATAGTCGTTAAGCTTTGCCCGCGGTAAGCTTGTTAAATAGTGTCACAATCCGTTCGGTATTTTGTCTCAATGTGTTGTATAATTACAAATGTTCAAAACGCACAGTACTGATTCACTCTTCAGAAGATCATCAACGAATCGCAATATTACCGAAAGATTTATTGTTCGATGAAACTTGATCGACTGGAAAATTTCAGATACATATTGAATTGGATAAAACTGAATCGGACCGCACATTTACTCATTCTATACCTCGGAACAGTAAACCTCTTCTACCGTGTCGTTGGAAACTTGAAACGAAAAGGTTTGGGGGCCCTTTTCAAGGTCGCCGGAGGCACTTATTACCTTCGCCATTTCGTTTCCTGCGGCAGGGTGCTTTACGGAGGTTGTTTCTAAACGGCCTGATGCACTTAGTGCAGCTGCATGCCGGGGTTGGTGGTTGGATTTTCAGGTCGGGTTGGCGGAGCCGAGAAGTTCTATGTATACCTACGCGAGACGAGCTGAAGGCTCGCAGTTTTCTTCGACCGACCGACTACCTACTAAAACGAACCGTTTTACTTTCCATTCTGCTGGCACGGGTGTGTTGATCTTC
Organism: Neodiprion fabricii; assembly: GCF_021155785.1. Classification (NCBI taxonomy): domain Eukaryota; kingdom Metazoa; phylum Arthropoda; class Insecta; order Hymenoptera; family Diprionidae; genus Neodiprion; species Neodiprion fabricii. The sequence continues at coordinate 20,062,140 of NC_060243.1, forward strand.
TTCCATCCATTTATGTAATGAAAGTAAACCGATCATCAAGGACATGAATTTTGGGGAGAATTGACAGATTTCCAATTTACGCAAAAATCATAATCTGGAAAACTGTGTTTTTTTTTTTATTTTTATGATCTAAGAATCAAAATGACCCAACAAAAAGTCATGCAAGAATCTTTGGTGACCAGAATCAATTCATTGTGAATTCACCAATTTCTAGAAGATTAAAGTATACGAGTGCAGACAGAAAACGAGAGAAATTTACTTCGTAGGTGTGTATAATTCTACATTCTTAGATGATATTCTTCTGGCTTCTTTGTTCAAATGACATAACCGAATTGTTCAATAAGGAGTTCAACATTCGTTATAGCATTGATAATGAGAATTATAGAACACAATTACAGATTATTGTTATTGTTATAATCCCAAAAACACCCCAAATATGTATATAGTCAACTATAAGATTTATCGCTTCAATCGAAAGCCACGTGTACGGAAAAAAAATCACCTCAATTTGCTGATCAAATCATAACAATACTCAATTTAACATTACCACTTAGATAACATGTATAACAATTGGTATAATGATTATTGTTGTATTATTATTCTTGTTATGGTTATGCAAGATCTGTTTACCGGCCCATAATTCAAAAACGACTAACCAAACCAATCCCCCAAGTTTTATTTTTTTTCCAGAACCAGCTTGTACAGTCTTCCGATCCACGGTTTAAAGCTAAAGCTCTGTTGAAGCCTTTGGAAATATATTCGTGACTTGTATCAGCACCATATTACAACCAAACTCTCAACCCTTCAATGTCTTCAATATATCATCACTCTGCATCGATTGATTAACTGATTTATTTATGATTTTGGAAATGCAAAAACGAGAACTTTGAAAAACTTCTTCCTTCTATCAATTTATCCTATTTCGTTCAAATATTTACTGTTATTTTTATTTGAGGTTTTCAAAGTGAGAAAATTGTCAGTTGACGAGCAACGGTGTTTCACGACGGTACAGTTTTTATTTAAATTTTTTCACTTCACTAGCTCGTATAAAATTACGATACATACGACAAAAAAAAAATGCCTGATCCATCACTGATGCAGACGAGTAGAAAAACAATCGAAGAAGAAAGACCGATTAGAAATATAATGTCAAAGCTATAGACATTGAATTAAAAATTTTTTTTATTCCTGCACGTTATCGTTGATATTATTATCAATATAATTTTTCTCAATCAGGACCAATGAATGAAAAAAAAAAAAAAAAATAATAACTGACGTTAAAAACAGGAGAGAGAAAAGAACCGCGCCGACGAGTTATACGTGCGATTGAGAACCGTTTATGTTTGAAAACCTCTGTTGGTACAATCGAGACCGCGGGACCAGAATGGCTGGATAGAATTTTTGGGGACAGGGAACCAGAGAGTGAGATAGAGAGATAGAGAAGGAGAGAGAGAGAGTCTGAACCGGGTCAATACTCGTAACGTCCGTTCCTCTTTAAGACGTTGCGTCTCGTCTGCCGTGGCGGGTCGGAGGATCGAGGGTTGGGTTGATGTTGAGGGGCGGCATTCGGGGTTCGGCGTGACCCACGCACCCTGCAGGGGTTGCTGGCTGGCTGCCGAGCACTCGGTTCTACGCTACCAGCCTACGTGCTCCGAGGCACGTAAGCCAGACAGCAGTGCGGAGCCTACTCGGCGCATCAGCAGCGACGCCGGGTGGCGAATTCTGGCAACTCGGATTCCCAGGCCGGGAAAATTCGGGTTTTTACTGTGTTAGTTAGCACGCGAGGGGTTGAAAAACTTCAAATTTTATGCTATACACCGCTCGCCAAGTCCAGTTGTTAAATCATTTGAAATTTTTAATGTCACATGCATTAAATATTACCAATTTTTTTTACCTAACCTTGTAAGGTCATTTGAAATCAACTGAAATCTTTGAAACTGCACGACTCCCCAGAGTTCAAATAATACGAAATTTTGTTTGAAATCATCTGAAATGTTCAAAATCATATTAAGTCCCTGAGATCCGATAGTGAAGTCGTCCAAAATCATTGGAAATCTTCTTGAATCATATTGATCGAAATCATATTGAAATTACTCCAAATTTTACGCGAATTACTGTGAAATTTTTTTAAATACTGTAGTGAAATTATTTCAAACCATCTGGAATTCCTAAAACTCTATGTGAGGGCTTTGGATATCATCTGAAATTCTCATTTAAGATCATTTGAAATCATTTGAAATCGTCTCAAATCTATAAATTGTTTTTAAATCACCTGAAACGTGATCGTGATACTCGTACAACAGCCTTTGAACACCGTTACAACTGTAAGAAAATCTGATCCAAGTAAAACAATCGTTCTTGATTGTATACGTATGCAATATCAGTTGTTAATTTGAAATTTTCCGAGAATTGTTATATTAATTAACACGGTCCGTGATTAGTTCGTTACACTTTTTCACGACCGCTTCACGAGCGCAACGAAAAAGAGAAAAGAGAAACGGAAAGAAGATATTGAGGAATAAGTTGCCGGAAGGAGAAGACGCGTTGGCGTTCTTTCTTCTCGCCGTTTTCTTTCATTCGCCACCCCAAGCAATGCGCATTGAAAGATGCGCCAGGTGTTGTATTTTCGTTGTCCTACTATTGCTGCTGTTGCAGTGGAAAAGGTGCAACGGAAAGGTGGTTGAAAACTTGAAAATCGATGTAGAAAGAATTCGTGAAAAACGTATCGATGACAATGAAGGATTACCGAGAAGATCAGCAGTTTTTTCTTTCGTGTTCTTTTTTTCTACCCATTATAATGCTACTCCATGAATTATTGAATCTACGCTGCACGTTATACCGTTTTCGTTTCACGAAAAATTCATGATGGACCTGATCAAATTCCCCGCAATCTCATCGAATCTGACCCAATAATCTCGATCTGTATTTCGCACTTGGATGAATAAATCAGGGTGAAATTTTTTAAGCGCACGTGTGATCATCGCGGCGACCACTTTGAAAATACGATGATAGATCTGCGTTGACGGGTTCATTTTATAATGTAAATTAGCATACTTGGATTATTATTTTTTTTTTTTTTTGTTTTCATATACTTGTTACGAGATTATCAAAATTGCGAAATAAAAATTAATTTTTTACACTCATCTACCGTTAAAATGTCTCACAAAACTTCGATTACACAAGTATGAATGATCCCTTTGCATCATAAATTATATATTGCTTACACTAAATCGAAATAAACTCTCTGAACGCATCGATGGGGTGAAAAAAAAAAGCAAAAAACTTTCCTCACTAATCGTAAGTAAGATACAATTGGACAGGGTAGTTCTAATTTCGTTATACAATGAAAAGCAAAAATAACAAAAACACAGGAAAAACATAGAAACCGAGTTGAATAAAAAAAAAAAAAAAAATCCCCACTGGTGTCGAAAGTGCATTTTTATTTTATTTTTTTTTTCTTTCCGATTCGTTTAGTATTTTCGAAAAAGTAACTAGAATCGACGGAAATAAATTAAATGAATCTATCAAGTTGTGCAGTGTTACGAATAATGCTGAATTATATGCGCAGCGATTGCAATCGAGTCTCGCTAATACAGTCTGGCTCTAGAAGCAATCTCTCTTTCTCTCTCTCTTTTGTAACAATACACAATAGATGAAGAGAGAGAGAGAGAGAGAGAGAGAGAGGGAGAGTGAAATCTCCCCCTTCTAATCACCGCCCGCTTGCCTGCGCATATTGCAGAAGAGTTCGGTTCGTCACGATGATGCAGCATGGTAGGTACAGAAAAAAGGAGAAGGTGAAGGGGGAGAAGATTTAGGGGAAGGGCCATGCAAAGGGTAAGGTTGTGTGTGCATAGGGCGTTTATATCGCACTGCTGCTGCTGCTGCTGCTGCTGCTGCTGCTGCATGTGGGATAGAAAGAGAAGAATAGAGCAAAGGAGATGAGCGTGTGAAAAAAAAAAAAAAACGAATTGAAAAAGGGTTGAAGCGAGGAGAGGAGAGAGACTAACCCCTGAGGGGTTATAAAATCATTGTTCGATTCGCTATTCCCTGTACTGCATAATATGTTCTCATATTCGGTATGTGTTAGTTAACCTGCAATATTCTAAGCTACAGCATAGCCCCTGTTTCATTTGTTGAAAGGGAACTTTGGTCAATTCAAGGAAAAAACAAAAACAAAAAAACATTGAGCAATGAAGAGAGAATTTTACTCGAAATAAATAAAATTTTCTCTTAACATTATTCAAATTACACGGCAGAGAACACAAGTGAAATATACACTGTACGGGTATTTTGAATTTTTCATTCTTCGAAAAATACTTTCTTTCTTTTTCTTTTCTTTTTTTCGTTCCTAGTGGATTATTTTCAACATAACAAACAAACGAACAAAAAAAAATAACAACGAAAGAAAGTAATCATTTATTTTGTTCGGTCAAAACAAAAAAACACTTATTCAACGTCGTGTATGATGTGCTTTTTTGTTTTTTAATTTGACCTTTCAAGTTAGTGAAATTTATGAAATCCCAACTTCAAGGAGGACAAAAAAAAAAAAAAAACACCGATAACCATAAAAGAACAAAAAAATAAATACTTATAATGGTATATGACTGAACAAATAAACGATTCTAACTGTCAAGCAGAAAAAATGTACAGGTAGTTTGGTGCTCGAAAAGGAAATGTAAGAAATATCAGAAGTAAAAGAAGAAGAAGAAGAAGCATAAAAAGAGATGTAATATCCCACTGGACTTGGGTTTCACTTCCCCTCTCTCCTTTTTCCACTCCTTAACTGACCCTTTGAAGTGGCTTTATACATATACGTATACGTATATGTATTGTACAGAGGAAAAGAGCGAAGGGAAGTTTTAGTGGGTTGTATTTTCTCTGGTTTTTACTTCATTTTATTTTCATTCATTTTCTTCGTTTTTTTTTTTTTTTTTTTTTTTTTTGCTTACTGCTTTTTCGTGTGGGCGTGTGTGAAAAGGGCCCAAAGGCCCTCGACTGACCCTGAAAGTTCAACAGCCCTGTATAGTGATATACCGAGTGTTGTGCGTGCCTCCCAAACGGTCTCCACATAAGGCACTCCGTGCCAATTCTAGAGAGTAGAGTCTAGAATTCTACACAGACTAAATTTTTTTACCTTAAATTTTCCGAGTAATTGTGTCACATAAGTGAGATATTAAACTCCCTGAATTTAACAATTTTGCAACGGGCATCCCCGGAATTGGTAAATCATTTCCAAGTTCGAGTGTCAGTTCTGAATTCGTTCCCAAATCGACAAGGCAAAATTTGCATGCAACGACTGTCTAGATCAGTCATAGCGCATCTCCGCGCATGCGTTTTGCTTCTGGCGTCCGACGATACGAGCGTCAGCGGTGCTCAATCACGTGCTGCGCGTAGCCGCTAATTTCAGCTTTGTAGGTGTACGTGGACTTCGATATTTGGATATACATACGGGGACAATCTCTTGAAACTTGAAAATCAACCGCGCACGCTCGAGTTTTATCGGCTGTTCGTGCAGACTGGCCATCCCGAGTTTTCAACTGTCAAACTGTTTCTGGCGGCGATGTAGTTGACACGAATTTTCGAGGTTAGAATCTCAAATAATTGAGCTAGTGACTCGGAAAGGTTTGATAAGCATTTGTTATTGGGTCGGAAAGTTGATTCTTCAAAGAACGGTCGGAATTTAATGCTTACGCTCTTTGAAAATTCCAACGTACACATTTTGCGTACGTTGGCCAGCCTGCATCGCAGACAAAAATATCGCCGCGGGAAGCTTTCGCCAACCAATGGAGACTGAATTATTTGGCGCATGCGCGGTTGATTTTCAAGTTTCAAGTTATCGTCCCGGTATATACATACGTCAACGTCGAGATCGCGGTTCACACAACTTCTATTTAAAATTTCTTGGTTTCCAAAGACTTTACATATACGTATGTTATAACCTCTGTGTGCACGGATGTTTACGGAGAGGTTCGTTCGCTTATGCATGCCTACATGCACGCTGTGCGTACATATATGCGCAAGGCGTACAAGATCTGTTATATGCGTCCCCATACACATGCATCAAACTGCAAGTTGTGAAATACCAAGGTTTCTCCTCCTCCGCTTCTCCGCTCCGCCATTCCTTTTTCCTCTCCTCCTCCTCAACCTCATCTTCAACGGAGGAGGAAGGAAGCGGAGAGGCACCGTTACTCGTAATACCCTGCAAGTCTTCTGATGCGCAACCGACTTGCTGGCTAGCTGTACGCAAGCCGCCGTCTTGCAAGCATCTCGCATTGTCGTATTTCTCATCTATTATTATCCGTAATACGTACGTACCCACCCACACACATTCTAACACACTTGCACGATATTTCGTACACATACGTATGTCTTGTTATTGCAGAATGCATCTATAAACTATAGGTATGTTTTAGGATACGTAGAAAGTTTTTAGATAAATTTTCAGACACGTCGATTATTATTGTTATTGTTGTTGTCGTTATCATCATAATTATCATCATCGTCGCCGGTGTCATTGTTATTATTATTCTCATTATTATCGATCTATACTGTAACCCAAACTGGACTCTTCGCGTAGAGTTTATTCATTTCACGTCTGGTTTCTTAGTTTCGCAAAATCAAAACTGAAATTGGAACATTTTTATCAGTTTTTCAGGGTACCAATTTCGTCAAGTTATTTCAACGGTTCAATTATTCGACACATATTAATATATATGCACACATATTTGCGATCTTTGAGTATGAAATTTAGCAATTATTCACGATTGGGAACCGCGATTTTTCAATTCTGCAATTTTACAGTACATAATTTCGTCGATTAATTTTTCACAATTCGTCTTTTATTCCGTCTTCGGAGCACCATTTGGCAAAACATGTTTTCTGCAGTTGCTTGTTATCACGTCGTTTATATATATATATATGTACATACACATAAACATGTATGCAAACACGATATATTGCGGGTTGCAGCTGCACGTATGGCAGATATGCAGAAATTGACGTCGGACGAAAATATAACGTAAATGCGCTTTTCTTCGTCGCTAATATTAAACGATATTACAACGCGCATGCAGATATGGCATTAACATTATCATTATATGCCGGAGTTTATACTTGAAATTGAACATAAAGAAAAAGAAAGTAACAGAAGAAAATAAACTAATCGTGAGAGTCAAAAAAAAAATCGACAATTATCCTTTTGGGATATGTACTTTGACGGGACATTTTCTCGTCCATTAGTATTAGCATTTTTCAGTTGTTTTAATTTTTTATCAGTGTGTTCTAGTTATGTATTATATGGGGCATTCCACGCCCACTCAACCAACGGCGGACCCTCACCGTTACTGATTTTGTTCAAATTTTTTTTATGCAATTGTGCCAACTCGAAAACAGTACCTCGAATTTTTACCGAGTATTTTGAGTGATTTTGTTTTACTTTCGATTATCGAAAACCGACGTGCCTTTGGCCGTAATTTAAAAAACTTAATACACTCAACGTTGGTTGAGTTGGTGTAGAATGCCCCGTATGCATATCTATAATATACATATAGTTGGAATTTTATGTAGGTGAAGAAACGAAAGACGAGAAAAGAAGAGGGGAAGAGAGCACACCTGATAAGAGCAACGGATACGCGTTGCAAGACAGGTACTTGCAACTATCAACTGCTAGCTTCAGAGCGTACGTAGCTCTCGCTTTCACAGCGATTCTGCGCAATGCTGCCGTATTTATACTCTACATACTTCCTCTCAATAAAATATTTACAACGTGGCGTGGAGCGATGATACTATATACATTTTAAGGAAAGAGAAAAAGACCGTTTAAAAAATCTCCAGCAGTGTTATTCGTACCAATGACATTGAACATAAATGAAACAACACTTCTACTGTGTGATAGAAATTATTCTGAGCAAATTCGTATGCTGCAAGCTCCCAAGATATATCAGCAATTTGAGAAAAGGTTTTACGATTAGTCGTTAGAAATTTTTCAACTCTGGTGCTTTTGATCAGATTTTAATGGTTTTGAACTTTTTTGATCACTATGTAGAGGCCTCCAGAGATTTCCTGAACAAAATTTTGTATAGTCACTTCCAGAGTGGATGAAAATATATTTTTGTACGCACCGTGGAGAAAATATTCGTTATAAATTACACTTGTGCGTTATAACTAGGTCATAATGCAAAATTTCTTTATTGTTTGTCGGACAATTTAGGTATTTGATAAGCTAGAAAAATGAGCTCAAAAACATAAGAATCGAATGAAAAACGCCCAAGTTTGACCATTTTCAACGTTATAATCGTAAACCATTTTCTCAAATTGTCAATTATATTTGTTCATATCAATTGAATTCGCTTTAAATCATTTCTATCGCATATGAGGGATGTTGTTTTATTCGTTTTCACAATCACTGGCATAAACAAAAATGCTGGAAATATTTATAACAGTTTTTCCTTTTCTCCAACATTTAATTTAGATGTAATATATTCATCAGAAAAATTCTCGTTAATGCTGATACGAGCGAGGGAAATTTCCTTGTTCATAAATATAAAGACAGCGTATTGTGGCAGGAATGAGGAAAAAAATAAACACCTGTAAAAGCGATTCTTCCGCTCTTTTGATCCCCCCCTCCAGTTATGAATACCTATTTTATCATCCTTTTTCTTATCTCACGCGCACTCGCGCACGCAAAAGCGGGAGCGAGCCGTCGACGCAAGCATACGGAAATGATGTCGCTTTCCACTCACCATTTAAAAACCGTTCAAGGTCCCAGCAGCAGTGGCAGCAGCAGATATATCAGAGCATCCGTGGAGCATGGCAGCGGATACACGAAAAACAAACTGATAGACAGAGTGCGTTGACACCGAACAATACAAGAGATGCGACACAGTATTTGAGTACCGGCATAAATGCCACGTAATGCACACAGATTTATTGTTATATGTATGTCGAGTGTATATTTGCCACGAATCAAATTACCTATCACTGGCTCTGCACTATGATAGAAATCACCCTCTGAGAAGCATCGCTTACAATATTATCCCGCAGTCTTTCTATAATCGATATATTATTGCGGATTTTAAAATAATTTCGGATCACTTCATTTTTAGTGCAATATCCTTAATGCAATAATTACGTATTTGGTTTGATAATTACGTATTTACGTATACCGAAACTTTTGCTCCTTTCAAATCGCTGACGAAAAGCTCTGCGGCTATTCACGAAACTCAAACATCAATCTTCACCACTGAAAATAAATAAGAAACACTCGATCTGTTATTATATATTGTTCTTCATTCATCATGTGTTGTATTTTAAACGCAGGGAATAAGAACACGACGCTCGAGCTCTTACGTGAGAAAGAGAATGAGAAAGAGAAGCAGAAAGATTTTTCACTCACTGATTCGCACCCGCGAAGAATAAATACGTTAATAAATTAATAAAAGATCACCCCAGATAACCTTGCCAACCCACCGGAAATTAAAATTGAAACAACAAAAAAAAACATCCAAAACTACGCTTATAATTCTTGAAGAAATGAATATTACTGCGATACAAATCTGTTCAACACTTGTTTCGTATAACAATTATTATCGTACGCTTTGAAAGAAGACCAGAAACGAAAACAAAAATTTTCAACTGCTCGACGTATTCAATAACTTTTTGAAAATCGAACAGACACATAGAGACAACAGGAATGTGATCTTGTTATCGATTTTATTATATCGTTGCCACTGTTATTCCAATTAATCAACAGAGTTTATTTTTGTTTCGTTGTGATTATTCAAGTCTGATATTTTCCTGTTCTCATTTCGCAATACCTGCTTGCCGCGGTTTCTGTTTTCAATTCTTATTTGTCAAAACACTCTGTTTTTTATTTCGTTCTAGTTCATCCTCATTTGTCATCAATTTCTTTCTGCCTTGTTCTGAATTTTCAACGGTTTCTTTTAGTTTCATTCTCGACTTTTTAATTGTGTTTTTGCATCGTTCTTACTTTTCAACACCGACACGTTTGTTTCGTCCCGATAATTCAACGGTTCCTATCTGTTTTGGTCTTATGTTTCGCACCGACCACATCACCACCATTACAGGAAGTTCGAAAATAAATAATAATAATAATGATCTGCGAACGACGATCGGCTGCAACGACTTTGTACCATAATATTGCTTGTACCATCGGTTAAAAAACAAAAAACGACTGATTCAAAAGCTGCGAGAAAGGCAAGATTTAAAATCTTCACGTTCACAAGACAAGCGAGTAAGAATCTAAGGTGTGACGCGAGGCGAAGCGAAGAAGTAACGCTATAGCGAAAGCACCGTGAACAACTCCCGCTCGATTCATTAAACTAGAGAGTGTAACTAGTGGTGGTAGCATTGAGGCAAAAGTTGGTTTGTCTAAACTCAGGAAACATTGACTCAGCCCGAAGCGTCTCGTCCGTATGTATAAATATATATATTTCCATGTCCTCTTCTCTCTCCATTTCTTATTCTCTCTTTCTGCGTTCGCTTTCCGGCTTTGTATTTATGGAACTTAAGGCACGGAGTGCAGAGTGCAGTGCACGCAGCGCGCGAGTCTGTCAGTTGCGTTCCAAACTCGCTCGCTCAACGGCCGACGCAACGCAAACGCAACGCGACGCAGCGCAGCGCGACAACACGAAAACACTGAATGAGGAACTGAACGGCAACAGCCAGTCAATTCTCGATTTTGTAAGCGCTGCATCATGGAACAGACGGCGGAAGAAGAGGCATCGTGACGATTTTAGGTGCAGGCAATTCGATATCAACGGACTCTGCGCTACGGTCCGCGATATTCTTCGAGTTTGGATCATCTGATTACATGATATTTAGGCTGAATTATTCTCCAATCCCAATTTCCTATGTCCCCTTTTCAATTCTGGATTTTACGAATTTTGGCCGGATTCGAATATGGAATATTATCCAATCTTCGGTACAGAATATATTATTTTTCAACCTTGGATAGAGAATGTTTTCCAATTTTTAGTATATCAAAATTTCCTCCAAACGTAGTAATAAAATATTTTTCAACCTTAGATTGGTAATATTCTTTGATTTTTAGTCCGACAGAACATCCTCCAGCTCGAAGAATAGAATATTTTCAAGGTTGACTTCGGAAGATTTAGCGTGATTCAACGTCGGAATTCTCCAATCTTAAACGAGGCTTCTTTCGCTAATCTCGAAGTCGAAATATTCTCCAACCTTCAATTTGTAATATCCATCATATTCCTGAATTCACAACAATTCTACTTCAATGTGTACTTAACGAAAAATAATCACTCTGAATCTCTGCTACAACCTTCAATTACACTCTGGCGATGTTAATTATTTTTTTTAGCCAGCTCCTATCTTCTTCTCTTGTCTTCACGTCTCCCTCGTTCCTATTTCGTTATCTTATCTTTGTTAACAATTCGACGGTGCGAGCGTCATGTCTGTGCGTTATACGAGTGAGATCAATACATACGTACGTACGCAACGGTTATGTATATAAATGAGTACATAATTTTGCGCGTAGTGTTGAAAACGTAATTGGCCACGCAACTATACACTAAAATAATCAATTCACGAAAAAGAGGACCGGTACCGTATCCGATCTTAATTATTATACCTATTAAAAAAAAGCGTAGCAGCGGGACTCGACAAAAAAAATCAAATAAAAATAACAGCACGCGGTATAGGAAACGAAGCACTCCACCACTACCCACCAGCTACTACTTCTACTACTATAGTCACTCCACGATGCACACTGCGCGTCTCGTAGCCCAGTGCACAAAGAGGAGTGACCACGAACTGATTATGCGACGATGATGATGACACGAAATTACGAAAACAGCGTATTTGTTATTATTTTTGTTTTTCTTCAACTATCGACAGAGTTTTCGATTGCAGCTTCGAGTTTGACGCTTATAATATGCAGTTTTGTACTGTTGCATGCATATGAAAAATTACCCGATGACCATATTTAACTTTAAATCATCATTGAATAAACCGTAGCGTCGGATATATAAAGAATTATACTCGTATAATGATAAAATGCATATCAATTATCAACGATACTCAACACATGTGTCAAAGCAGTGTTTGTTTACTATGAGATAATCATTATTATTATTATCATTGATATTCAGTACACACAATTTACGAGGCGTTAAGACATTTTTTAAATTTTCGTTTTCTTTTTATCCGGCGATCGTCCATTTAAAACACTTCCCCCTATATATCTCTCCACGCTTTCCCAATTCTCATTCTCTCTCTCCCTCTCTTTCTCTCCTCTGCGTATATTATTTATTAAGCATTATTTACGATCTTTAACGCTACCAATATTATAGCATGATACGTGTATACACATACTTTTCTATGCAACTAGATGAATCTTAATTATGTACGCACGATACATAACGTTACATTTCACGACTTTTTTTTTATATTGTTATTTATTTAATCGTACACAATATATACGTACACAGATGTATGTAAATAAGAATCAGCAGTTTTTATTTTTCATTTTTTATTTTTGCCGTTTGCGAACATACAATCTTCGTCAGCTTTTCATTTCAACTAAATTTTATTATATCGTTACTATTATTATTTTTGTTGATGTTACTACGATGATGATGATGATTATGATTATTATTACTGATACAATAAACTACTGGCAGTGTAAGAGCGAGACTGCTCTCCTCCTCCGACGAAGGCACTCGCACAACTGAGTGAACTGAGGTAACGGGCAGAAAGTGTGCGGTGGGACGCTGACACCAGTGGCTGGCTGGTGGAGCGAGCGCGCGCGACTCGCAGCCGACTCGCTCGCTCCCCATTTTCAAGCGAAGCCAAGCCAAACGGACGGGCAGACAGGCAGCGGCGCAGCGGTACGTGATCTGTACTAAGGAGAGAGGAAGAGGGGAATTTGGGATGCGGGGGGGAGCGAAGAAGCGCTGCGCGTGGAGGGACGGAATTGACGGGAGAAGGGCGAAATAAGAAGTGGGGGGGGGGGGGGGGGGGGGGGAATTCGAGGGCCCGCGTAGGGCGCTGGATGCCTGCCTGCAGCGGTGACCGACCCGCTAAACACATACGACGAGGATACGACCCGTTTTATGGATATACGCCGCTAGCTCTGAGGATACGACGCGACGACGAGCCTATATTACCGGTTACGCGCATGCGCGTTGCCTTTGTTTCGTACCGCTCAGACGTGACTTCACCTTTGCTCGACTGACGCGCGCTGACTCTCCTCGCTAATGGCGTGCCGATGGTTGACCTCTCTATGAGGCGAATTTTTTTTGATTTGTATTCTTCTTTTTTTTTTACCGAATAATCAAATTCTAAATTGCACTAGCTGCGTAATTCAATGTTGTATATACATGTTTTTTTTTCGTTTTTTCTTTTCAAATTCGGCCAAGTAACTATGTTAGAAGCTTTGAATTTTGCCAATGTATACACAGTAAAACGCACAGAAGAAAGAATACTTGAAAAATTTGAAACAAAGCAACAAACATTGAAAGCTTATATCATACCTGTGCGCTGAATTCAAGTGAAAATTCCGTGTGAAAGTTTGAAATGGTCGAAACAATATCTTCAAGGCTTCTGAATTTGACAAAAATTTGAAAGAGCTTGACTTGATCTTTTAACCAAATTTTTATTAAAGTAAGCACATGATCGTGACTCTTTAGTGATCAAGTACATAATATGATCTTCATGAAATCTTCATCGTTTACATTCGGTTGCCATCGTCGCTGAAAAACCCTCTACAAAGCTACCCTCAGAAAAGGGCGGAAGAAGGGACGAGTGAAATACGAGAAGGCACATGGAAGTGTGTTTTCTTTGGATCGTAGGACGACGGTCGGAACCCACCTTTTCTAGGTTGTTTGCACGTGGGATTCTATTGCCTCAGAATACACCTCTGAGCTGCATTATCAGTTCTGAATATATCGATTTTTGGATTTCGATTTTCAACGGATCCGTTTCTCGTTCTTTCTTCAGATGCACAGTTTTTATTCGTTTATTAGTACCTGTTTTTACTTTTCTCGATCAATGTTTGTTGATTTTTTTTTTTTTTACTTCTGCTTTTTCTTCTAATTTTTTCCTGGTTTTTGATTCTTGACCTCTCGTAACAACTTTAAAGCAACTTTGATACACAACAATGTTTATTGTCGGAATTCTTCCATCTTTACTTCAGGAATCCTTGTCAAATCATATAATTTCTCGACATTCCATATATGTGAACTATACCTATACTGATGTACTGTATACTGGCCATTTCCTGTTGTAATTTATTTTATTATTGACTTTTGGTATCCAGATCTAGACCTACGTATATATATATAAGTATGCACCAATAATAATAGTATATAAGACATTATATACTAAATTCTGTACAAACTATTGTACATCATATAATACACGTATATACCAGAGCCAACGAATAAGAAACGATAGAGCGTGGATGCAAAAAAAAAAATTACACGTGTACAAAGAATTTTCCCTTTTTGTCTCTCTTCTGTTTCCCTCTTCCGTCTTCTTGAACTTAATCCTGCAGGTATACGTTTTCCTTTACAATTTTGTTTTCTCCCGTCTTTGAACGTAGGCTTCGGAACACTCAATAATTTGTGAAAAGGAAGAATTTCTTTTTATGTTGCTGTGATTGTTTACCATTATTATTATTTCAATGTTTATTTTTTTTTCGTTGCTTCTTTCTTCTCTATTATTCCGTCAACCATACAACCGGTATACCTAGGTAAGTATCTAGGAATATACCTGTACCCTGAATGGAAGTTCGAGCTGCATCGCTTGCACATGTGTTGCAGCTGACCCGCTGCAGTCTTTTTACTCCCTTGTATTGTAGCTTAATCTTGAATCTTGTGTACCACTATCTATAAGTATACAATAAATGATTCTACCAGAGTATAATGTTAGTATATAAGTTGCTTCTATATATATTCGCAGAAGAGGAATACTTATGAGTAGAAGAAATATTTTTTTTACTCTGAATTTCATGATGCGAGATTTTTTTTAAGATTTCGGAGTTGATCTTTTAATTTATTTACTTATATCGACATGTTGTGTCGAAAATTCGTAACTTTCAAAATATACTATAATAAAACATGCGCGCGCATGTGTGTGTGTGCGTGTGTGTGTGTCCGTGTCATACTAATTGTTCCGGATAAGGGGAATATTATTTTATTTACGCTTGAACAAGGTGCAAACGATAATTTCACACGATCTAAAACTCTTGTATACTTCGAAACGATATTTTTGTACGGCAAGAACTAAAACGAAAATAACAGGAACATATTGCTCCAGTTTGAAACAGTTTAATATAGGTATACGAAAGGCCAATGAAATCGAAATGCGAGATGCCAAGTGCGCTGCACGTATGCAACAGACGAAGAACGAAACAACGAATGAATGTACATACATAGCGGACGTTAGTATTATTATTATTATTATTATTATTATTTATCATGGTGATATTAGTGCAGCAGCATCAGCAACATCAGCAGCATCAGGTGATATTAGTTGTTCGTATATTGAACCCAGCACGCGGGGTCGTTAAACCCACAAGCTCGGTCGGTCGCTAACTCTCTTTCTCTCTTTTTACCTTCTCCGTCGCCGAGGAGGCTCGTGCGGTTGGCGCGCATCCCGCATCGCGCAACCGCCGCGACAACTACGTAGCGTCGACGACGACTGACTGCGTGACGACGTGACGTCACACGTGGAGGAGAGGCGACTACGTAGTTGTGCCTAGCGTACAACGCACGCCGCATAGAGCGAGGTCGCAAGTATGCGTGAAGAACGATGCGCGCAATCGCAATTGCAAGAAGCGCACGCGGTGATGAGAGGTGAGCGCGTGGTTTCGTGCGCTCCTGTAACGTTGGCGGCCCGAGGGTAGGAGTGAAGGGAAGGGGTGTTGCTCGTAAACTAGGGGGCCGGCTGTGACGTGGCGGGCGTTGATTGGTCGGCCATTACGCGATTCCGACCCTGGCCGAGTCAGACCGAGCAACTCCCCACCGATATTAGAATTGTTACTTGACGTGCGTCTAATGTGACGCACGAAAATAATAAAAAAAAAACTACCCGCGATGCTCGATTATTCTGAATCCCGATTGGCATCTGTAACGATGATTATGACCAAGGTTGGTTATCATGAGGTCACAGGATGTTATGGTGAAACTGACGCAATTTCTTTCACAAAGAGAGTAAGACGAAACTTTCTGGCATCTCGATGAAAATTTGCAGTCACAGCTACGCTCGTACACGTACAACGTACAACGGATCTCGTTATGTGGTGTATAGTACATCATCGTCTAATAATGAACGTCGACACCACACACGCAACGATCAGTGCACCATATTTTAGTATTGAAATATTGAGATTTTGTCCATTTCTATTATCTTATTTTTTCAAATTTTCATCTTTTACCCAAGTTATATTGTATAGTAATTTCTCATGCATATACATACATACAAAACTTCATAGATATATCGGTGTATCGACCTTTGTGAATATGGAAAATAAAAATCAAAAAAAAAAAAAAATAAAAAATTCAGACACTCCATAAATAATTGCAATATAAGCCAAACGAACCAGCCAGCCAGTCAGCCGCGTCTGGATCAATTTAACGGTAAAATTTTTTTCCGCGGCGCTAGGTATTACATACCGATGCATATACATACATGTATAAATTTATGTACTATGTATTTGTATGTGTACATGCAGAGATTCCCCGGGCGAGCAGCGACGGGACTTGCGCCAAGTACTAACTGTAAGCTGGTACCAACGGCAATACTGCAATATTGTGTACACTGTACATCTATACGTGATACGGGTATGTGCGACGGGTATATATAAGTAAATGCAGATATCTATATACCTTCTAGAGTTTGTTGACTCTCGGTTTCAGCACAACGCGATGCCGCGCGACGAGACGCGACGACGTGGCTGACCATGACCTGGGCTAACGATTCTCGATTCGACATTATAATATAGACGCGTAATGGAGGGTAGGGGTAAAAAAAAACCGGAATTACCGATTGACAGAAGGACCGAAATATTGAATTTTCATGCACCCGAAAATCTTATTCGTAGAATTTAAGAATGTGACAAGTCCAAGTAACGAAAATTGAGAATATTGAAATTCGAAATACTGAAAGACAAAATATAGAAAGGTCGAAACATAGAATTAGATTCTAGAGTATGGTATTCTATGTGTGACCTTTCTAGTCTTTTACTGTCCACGCTTGGACTTTCAACATTTTGAAATTCTACATATCAAGCTTTCGCTTTTTTAAAAATTCGATATTGTGGCCCCATTTTTACTCCTACTCCATTGGATATATAAAAATGTATACACGTTATGTGAATATAATATGAATTTCAATTAACTCAAATAAATTTCGAATGACTTCAGATGAGTTTTAAAAACTTGAAGTAATTTCAAACAGACTTTTTAAGTGCATTCCAGATAATATGTACGTTAAGTGAATGTAAATGGCTTGCGATGACTTGGTGCGAATTCGACTCATTGTCAATTTAAATCGCACGAAGGCTTGCAAGTGACTAATTCCAAAGACGTCGGGTAAATGCAGATGAATTTTAGTGACTCCACGTGAATTCAATCGAAATAACTCAATTTAATTGAAATCACTTCAATAAGTTAATTCAACAATACAAAGACTTGCATAAGTGAATAATTCCAGAGTTCAAGTGATTTCCGAAGACTAAGTAAATTTAAATAATTCAGTGACTTCGCATGAATCCAACTCAAATCAAATTACAAAAAGATTTGTAAGTAAGCTCCAAAAACTTCAACTGAAAATTGTTGACTAGGAATTCAAAATATTTCTATGTCTACTTTTTCACTTATAAAAAGATATGTATTTTGTTTATAAATAAAAAAAAATTGTACATTCATCTAGTGAGGTGAACGTGCAACTTTCGCTTACAACTATTTTTGTTTTGGAAAAACCCTGTAAGCTTTCAATTTATAGTATTTTTGACGATACGATTAAAGGAATTTTGAAGTCGAAATTTCGAAATTTTTCATTAAGTTTTCGAGTAAAATGACCACTAGGGACTTATGTAGTCTTGCACCTTCCCTAACCCAACATGACATCAACCTCTGACCCAGATCTCTTAAACGTTCGATACTCGACGTCCTAGATCTCAGCAAATATAAGTGTACGATATAATATAACTTTCCCTGCGATGCACAACGCAGTGTTTAGATACAGCTTATACTCGATGTATCGTAAACCATACAATAATTACAGTACTTAAAATATGTCTATGAAAAATATATTATATACGACAAAGAAAGAGATTTCAAAAAATTTGAAAATAGAAAGTATGCACAGAAAGGGTACACTGAAGGTAAAGTGAATGATTTTCTACATTTAATTGGTTGGTAAGAATAGAAGAGACATAAAAAAATAGACAATGTGTCGTAGATTCACAATTAAAGTTCGAAGCCTAAATATACTAGTGATATCTCAAAAAAAAAAATAAATAAATAAATAAATAAATAAATTCTGCAGTTCCTTTTCCACTTTTTTCTCGTTTCATCTTGTCTCAAAATAGGAATGCAGTCACAATTTTTTCAAAAGGTGGTAGAAAAGAATAATGCGACAAGAAAAATCTGCCCCCTATTTTACAGAGACTCCGTCACGGACTTTCCTATATTCTCGCCTACACTGTGTAAAATTCAGTTTATAGGATGTATAGCTGTGTGTGTGCGTACAGTTAAACATACATACAATATGTACGAAGGAACGAAGCTAGAAAGAAAAGGTAAACCGGAAATCGATATTCCCCCTCTGTGTATATAACTTAAACGTGTATAAGCATATATACAGAGACAAGAATATGTATAAAGAGAACCGCTGGTTAAACGACGACGCCTGCAATCTACAGAGAGGGATATGGAAGGAAGGAAAAAAGAAATTGGTGGGGAAAAACGAGAGAGAAGATTACATGAGGTAGAAAGAAAAACAATTTTTCTTTTCTTTCAAGTTATAGAATCTATACAAAGAATTGTACGTATGTGGTTTATTTTTTAATTGTTTTATTGTACATGCGCGTGGGTGAGTTTGAAGTCACATATACTTAGGTATGTATAATTAAATGCGGTCGACGGAAGCGGAAACATCAATCGTGAAAATTTTTATTTCTATTTCTAAAGTTTATAATTGTAGCAATGTGAAGAAAATGAAAAGTGAAAAGAGCAAAATTCCTATCTAAGACTTGAAAAATGTTTCTCAGAATTTAAAAGAAAATTCTTGGTAACGAAGAATGAAATTTGATATGCTGATCGAGAAAATAGGAAATTGAAAAACTGACTGGAATCGTTAAGGAAATCTGAAATCAACCAAAATCGAAGCGAGATAGGAACGTCAGGTCAATCAAAGGATGATAAGAAAATTTTGTTCAAATTTAAAAAGAACAGAATCTGCGATGACGCTAGGGAAATTGAAAAGTTTCAAGCTTCTAAGTAATTATAGGATAAAGGACAAAAGATAAAGGGAAAGCTCTAGAGGGTATTGAATTCCCGATAAAGAGTGATGAGAAGCCTTTAAAAAACGAAGGAGTGAATTTTTGTATCGGCATGCAAATAATGAAAAAGGGAGGGAAAATATAGAATTGTGGAATAATAATTATTGTGTCCAATTCTATAGTTTATTAGGATCTTCCCGTTTGTCGACAAATACATAGGTTCGATACTAATATGGCACCGAATAGTAGAACGAAACGGAAACCGCGTGTTTTATTCATCCCCCATTTTATTTCGTTTCGTCGCGCCTATCTCGCCATCGGGCGTGTGGAGTTTGTCACGTACGCTGCTTTGCTTTGCCTCGTTTCGACGGTCGCGCCGCTCTGCGCGTGCGGCTCCGCAGTTGATTCAAACAAACCCCGTGAGAGGGGAGAAAAAATAGAAGAGGAAGACCTGAGTGGAAAAAAAGCATGCGAGACAAGAGAACTGCGACTTCGTCGGTAACGAAAGCTTTTTACCGTCGGTCGGTAACAAGGCCCTAAGATTCTTTGGCCAACGATCGGTATCTATTTATCGCCGGTAATTAAAATTCATCATCGGAAGATAACAAATATAAGTGCGACCCCTTTTTTTTACTAACAAAATTTTTGCAGTATTTCGCTTCTTTCCTCTCTGTCCATCAAGAGAAATGGCACAAAAGAGGAAATGGGAGAAAAAAACTCAACCGACGCCGAGGGTCGGGAGAAATAAAGGAACATAAAATTAGATAATTAATTATGTAGGAAACTACATAAGTATAAGCAATAAGAGCTGAAATTACTCGAACTCTGTCATATTCTTTCAATCTCTTATAACATTAAATATTGTGAATAGCGTGCATGAACCATCCAAACAATGCCCACGAGCCGATGACTCTACTTCAAGGCTAACGACTACCTAACTCAACTCCACTCTTCAGACGCTGACCCGCTGAGACATATTTAATAAGCATTATCGCAACAACTTTTCACGAGTTTTCTTATCATTTGATTTTTATTAAAATCATACCCATATCACACTAATTGTAAGTCATATTATATTAGGTTTTTTTTCAAATTTCGATCATTTAAAAAAAATTCTGAAAACATAGAAAAGATTGTTAACCACGACGGACCAAGCCGAAAATTTGTGATATGAAAAGCAGTTTTAGTGAAAATTTTTTCAAAACAATCAAAGGATACAAACAATATTTAAAATCAGAAATCTATGAATGGAATAAAATCTAATCAATAATTTTTTGATATTTATTTGGATCAAATTATTGAAAACTTCATTGAAAAACACACAATTTGAGGGAAAAAAACATTCGAATTGATTCATTTTTGAAAAAATCATGAGCATTTAAAAATAAATCCAAAATTGTGAAAAATTCACACCTCGTGAATGGCTGGATAAAATTAGGACCAAATTCTATGGTAAGTTGAGTTGGCATAAAATGCCCCATATATATATGTATATACTTGTTTTCGTGAAAAGAACAAAATGCTGTAATATTACGAAAGGAAGACGAAAAGAGGAAGGGAAAGCGCAGCTGTGATTAAAAATCACAAAAGTTGACCTACAATACAAATATTTAACAATATCGATGGTGACAGTAAATGATACGAATTTGCTGACCAAACGAGACATTATTTTTCCGATCGCTCAAACAACTGTCCAGGCATCAGATTAAGATACTGAATTTTGGGAAGTTTTATTACTTAAGTTATTACTCACCACTGGAATGCATTGAAGTGAAAATAAACAAGCCCCTGTCCATAAAGAAACGATGTGTCCTTCCAGTAGTCGGTTTTCAGAGCGTAGAACTTTTGGTATGCAGACATCGCTGTGAAAGTAAACAGCAAAAACGAAATATTGAGTAGTAGAAATTGACTGGCATATGGATTTCGCAAGACATTTCTCTACAAACAAGGAAAATGGCATGTGTAGATCCTAATATTTCTCACCTTTGGTGTAATCTTCGAGCAGCAAGTGAAAATGGCCCAGCTTGCAGTAAGTTTTAGGATCGATACTGATCCCTTTTTCATCATCGTCATCCTTAAACTCGTCTGAGTTTATGCTCGATTTCACCTCGGTACTATCGGCAGCTCTTCTTCTCTGTTTCTGTGCCTGCGCTTGCGATAGCATTCTCTCAAGGTATTTTATCGCTCTGACGACTAGAGCCTTCTTTTTGGATTGTTCCGGCGAGTTCAATTTTAGAAAACCAAATTGCCGACTGCATCAAAACATGAAAAGCAGAAAAAGAATGAAATCAACGACTTAGTTTATTAATAAAATAAAAACGATAATATACGACGAGATATGACATACGTGGAATTCTACAACTAAATTAAATAAAACAGTAAGAGGATGTTACATGTTTGAGAAATGAAGTAAAGAAAAATGCGGTAATTTGTCTTATTCATTCATTTGTTTATTATTCAAAAATTCTTCATTCGATTCGTATTTCAGTACTGGCATCTATCTATTACTATTTGCAAAGCAAATAATATAACGGGCAAATGTTATATTGACAACTATTTATTTTTCAAATATCGACCACAGAAACAAGTTGCGTAAACATTGGGTTGGTTAAACATTAGCATTGTACCACCAGTTTCAGGGTGTGCGAAAAGAATTTTTCTAGGAAAGAAAAAAAATCGATATTAGCAACCCTTTATCAATATACATAATTTAACGTGTATTATCTCTTTTATATTTACAAATGAATACAGTATGACATTTTTTGCGATCCTTTTATATCAGCATTTCGCTGTAATGCGCTTTAGATAATCTTTCGGAACGGTAATGCAAATTTTTTGTAAAATATAAAAAAGATAATACATGTTAAAGGGGTACTAAAATAGATTTTTCACTCTAATAAGAAAATCATTTTCGCACACTCTAAAATTGGTACTACAGTGCTCAGTCATTTGCAGGTTCCTTTTTCAACCAGAGATGAACATTTTTTGCATGTGCATGTATAAAAATCGAATTTTTTTTTAAATGAGAAACACCCTAATGTATATCCATATACACATATGAACGATTTAATTTTAAATATCGAACGCGACGAGGTGCTCGATTATTGTTTTTTATTTAATCCTTGGTTGCGAATTTGTTGAAACAAAATTCTACGAAAATTAATACGATAAACCTGCAATGATAATATACGGAACGCGGTTATGTAGAACGCGACGAGGAAGCGATCCGAAAAAAGAAGAAATGATAAATAGAGCCGGAGAAAGGGAGGTAAAGGGTGTCAGTAGGTTGTTGCCGGGCGAGAAGTCATAGCAGAAACAAGGATGAAGTCCCGTTGTGTTATCAAATCTCCCGCTCATTCTGTCCTCGCGTACGTTAATTAAGAAGTTCCGAGACTCGAGTCAATTCAAAGATAGGCCAGGCTAGGTTAGCTTGGGTTATATTGGAGGTTAGAATCATGAGTTCTGTTCTTCTATGACACCAAATTAGAAATAGGTTAGAGTTAGAATCACGCGCGGTTTAGGTCAGGTCAGGTTAGAATACATTAATTCTATCGTAAACAGATTGAAATCAGGATGATATCAGGCGATATTAAGTTAAGGACGTAAGAATCGAGGATTTCATTATACTTGATTGCAAATAATTGTATAAGGAATAAAAAACTATATTGTAGACAGGTTCGAATCAGGATAATATTAGACGATATCGATATCAGACAGAGGTTAGGATCAGAGATTAGGTTAGCTCGTTTCAGGTTATGTTCGAGAAATTGGAAATTAAGTGTAATTGGTTATGGATTGCTCAAGACAGTCAGCCAAATGTGAGCCATTGAACATAGACGCAGCATAAATTTTCTGCCATTAACAGTTTTGATTAACGCCGCAATCACATATGAAAGTGTGAATATAGGATACTGCGATGTCACCTTTGCACTCCCGGCGCTCTTTTGCCCTCTTTAAAACAGTAAATCCTGGCCGATTGTCTTTTGCATTCCTTAGTCAGCGGAATATTCCAGCAGAACCGGGAAAACAGGAGAAAAACGAGACATTGAAGAGAAGTTGCAAGAACATTATTGTTGCGATAGCAACAATTTGTTAAAAACCATTGCGTTTCATGTTTTCTGGTCCCTCCTTTTCTTTCGTTTATCTAAATTATTATTGATGAATGGTTTTGAAACACCTACCAACAACTAGAGCATATGTATTTTATAAACGCGAATGTATGCACATACCTATCGAGCTCCGATAGGATCTGCAGTTCCTGTGGAGTCAGATTAATATCGTCTGTCTCTTGGGCCATTTTATTGCACTTCACAATTATTTATTAAACACCTGCAGTCGGACTAACTCGCTGTCAATTGCGTTTTACTTTATACAATTATTTATCTATTCATTTATTTATTATCAGTTTCAACGTTATCATTGTTATTATAGTAGGTACCCATTATTACGATATACATGTAGCCATTACTGTATATGTAATACACTGTATTTTCAACTTTGTTATCGTTATTATCGCGATAATTAACATTGTCTTTCACGTGAATCGCACGAGAAAGTCTGGCAGATAATTTTTATTTTTTACTTTCCAGAACGAAAGATGAAGCGAAAAGATGCCAAAAAGAGAAAGAAAAATAAACACTAAGAAGATTGAAGAAGTAATTTTTCCCACATCGTCATGATTGCATTATTGCTATACCATACACCACTGTGGTATCGTTGCTGCAGTTTTAAAGTCATGTACATGCAAACTCTCACACACGAAACATAACCGGCAGAAACGGTATTATAAACGATATACACAGCAAAATGTTGGCATAAATTTGGTAAATTTACGGTAAATACACGACCGCGATTAAGATAATGCGGATAATTGTCGGCGTTTGGTGACTAAAATCGCATGGTACGATGTGGCGACACATTTTCCTAATAATATGTGTAACATGAAGTATTTGTTTACTTTTTTAAATTTATTCATTAGTTTTATACTGTTACATATTTATATTATTTAATAAACAACACAGAGCTGTCATGTGCTGTTCTTCACTCTCACACACTGAGAAACGTTTTTTTTTCCCCGTTTCAAACAATTTAGCGCTCTCTCTCCTCTTTCTGCTCCCTCTCGGTTTATACATATGTGCTTACGTATGTATGTACGTACCGATGTATGCACGCATATGCAGAAGTGAAAAATGATAATACGATATTTTATTTACAAACGATGCTCTGTGATTAGCGCTCTTCTTATTGGGATCTTGTTGCCGCCAAATTTTCGGCCTCGCTTTCCAATTGTTGCTAACAGGTTGAAAAGAAGGTCGAAATTCCCCGTGTCCCTTTCGGCTACGCCACCGACGACACACGCGACCACGTCCACGACTTGGACGGAGCAGCACCGAACACCATTTTCAACAACACCGACGGACTCGGCTCGCTGGCTTTGCCGTCTGATGCCGCCAAGCTCGAATCTAAGACTATTCGACTCAGCCTTGCCAACTCTCTGGTGGCAACAGGTCGAACTTAAACTGGAACTGAACCGTAGTTTGAACCTCCAGGACCGTACCAAGATTTGGCGGAGTACACTTTTGTTCTTTATATTTTATGGTCGTATAATTACCACGATTTTACTTCTTTAATCAAGGATCAGACAGGTTTTAACCAAATTAATGATATTTTTACATTCAAGAATATTTTAAACTAACGATAAAGGTTTTCCATTACACGAAGTAGTTGCTGGAGACTTAAAGAAAACATCGTTTTCTTTATTTTTGATTCAATAATTGAAAACAGATAACCAGAACTGTGAATTACTGGAACAGTTTCTTTATACTTCTGTATTTGATTTTTTTGCAATATCAGAGGTTAACAAAAAATTACGTAAGTTCCTAAAATATTTCCAGTCCAGCATATTACCGTACAAATACGGTCCTGACCGTACGGTTGGCAACGTTGATTCGACTTAACACCGGAAACTGCGGAACACGAAATCCCGAAGGCGTGAATTTAAACTGCGCTCTAACTGAGATTGGGAGCGATCACGGACGTAGGAAATATAACTGAACGACGCCTGGCTATTAAACCACTAGATAAAATTAAAATGATGCCGACCTCCAGCGCTTCCTGTGTTTGCAGCTGAAACTATGCATGTATCTACCCATTCTACCGCAGAGTAGGTAAGACCAAAGGAGACACTCGGAAGCTAATGTAATTCCAACCATTTTACGCGTGTGTGTTATATGTGTGCGAAAATGCCTTTAAAATATTGCCACGAGACGGAAAAATTTACAGACGATTGTTCCCGGCAAAATTTTTAGCGATGCGGTAACTTCTCCATCGCCCGGAGCCGTTTAATACGCAATCCCACGGCCACACAAGATCCCTTCGAACAACCGCCTTTAACAGCCTTTAGCCAACGATTGCCGCCAGCAAGCAGATTGCAGTAATAATTCTATTTTTCGTGCCACGAAAATGTCCTCAAAATATGGCAGGTCAGATCGATAACATCAAACGACTTAATTCTTTACAAACGGAAACGTGCGCGGGCTTATGTTCAGTGCAGTGACCAGCAGCGAGAGAGAGATAATTGTGTTTCATACTGTCCGCACTTGTCTAATACGTGGTTACTACCTCGTATAAAAACATTACCCGTCAGAGCAAAAGAGTGCTGTGCATCAGTGGGGTGTTCGAAAGTGCCTCTAGGCCACTGAAATATCAGTGGTTTGGGCCATGAAGTAAAAGGGTTTAAGAGCATTTCAGAGTTGTTACACGATACAAACATGTCCGCCTTAGGCACCGGAGTCTCAGTCTTGTCAAAATACATTTGGAAAGCTCCCGAGCTTGCAGGATTTGGCGTAAGTTACCGAAGCCCAAAATGATCATGAGGTGAAAACATAAACCGAGTAATGCCATCGCTCAAACTTGATAAAACTTAACCTAACCTATCCTAACCTATTCTAGCATAATTCTGTTTTTACTACACTTAATAAAGACCTTTCATCGTTACCTTTAGTTTTTTTTTTTTTCTTTTGCGTAAACGATTCGCAGCACTTGTCCGGAATCATAGAAGAACCAGCTTCATGGCGACTATATTATTTCACGACTCAAAGATTTCACTTAATCCCTGGAAGCGACCTGTGACCAAAGTTATATTGTGGTTCTCTTTCTTTTTTCGCTCTCATTCATCGTACAATATATTCTAAATAAAATTCCCATTTAGAATAACAAAAAGTATTGCTGACAGTAACTGGAATATTATTTTTATTATCAGTTTCAGCAAGTTCGTAACAAATGGGTCGGATGGAAAATGATACGTGACGTCAAGCGGAGGAACCTGGTCAAGCAACATGCTCCTGAAAGGCTGAGGATCAATTCTATCAGGAAAAATAACATCCTTCCTCCGGAACTCAGGGTAAATATTTTATCACCTGCGATAATGGTATATCTTCAAATCTCATCCATGTCGTTCATCTTTCTAATATTTTTTCGCAGGAAATTGCAGATCAAGAAATCGCGGCGTTCCCACGTGATTCTGGCTTCACAAGGATTCATAATCGATGCGTCATTACTTCGAGAGCGAGAAGTGTTATTCCGCGGTGGAGAGTTTCTCGTATTGTTTTTCGTGACCTTGCAGATCACAACCTGCTATCTGGCGTTCAACGTGCCATGTGGTAGATTTATATATCTGTAACAGCTTTTGCAACTTGTAGATAAAATTTCTTTAAAAATAGAATAATAATAATAATGATAATGATAACTCCAACTTTAATTTTTCTGTCTTTTATTGTCTTGCATCCGTATGCAAATGAAAAATATTTTTGCTATTAATGTGCAAACCGTTAAATTTTAGGGTAGGTAATTATAGAATATAAGATTCCAAAACGCATTGCAAACTGCTCGAAGAATGTCATTAAATTTGAATATTGATGTTCGAAAATGACATATTTTATTTCAACAGCGATTGATGCTTTATCAGTTTTCATTGATTCTTGACAATATAAAATAATACTATAGGAATAACTGATTGTATTAGAAAATTACATTCAATTTAAATGCTGTTTCTAAAATATCTCGTGACGTTTTGAATTTCGTATTCCAACGGATAATCGTCGATTCCGTAATTCTGGACTCCGTAAGATAAGTCATCGTTTGATTTCGCGTCCGTTTCGCTGGCGTTTCGGCTTCTGGACTTAGCACTACAGCCCTTGCTTAATTTTCGGTAGATGCATTCAAGGATTAAAAGAAGTAGCGATATCAGGACGCCTGATCCCAGAACTATAAACATACCCTGAATGTCATCCAGCGTCAACTGTCGCTCTTCCGTTGACGGTATATGCAATGTTTTCTCAGTACTGACCTTGAATATAAAAAAATAATTCAATCAGGTTTCATTCACCGTCAACATCGTGAAAACATCTGACCATTGCTGTAACTGGTAGAAACCAATTTTCATGAGAACCCGAATCCATCCTGTTTTGCAATTATCTTGGTCATAGTGAAATGCTCATCTTCAATAATCAAATTTCGAA
Organism: Neodiprion fabricii; assembly: GCF_021155785.1. Classification (NCBI taxonomy): domain Eukaryota; kingdom Metazoa; phylum Arthropoda; class Insecta; order Hymenoptera; family Diprionidae; genus Neodiprion; species Neodiprion fabricii. The sequence continues at coordinate 20,090,154 of NC_060243.1, forward strand.
TTGACATTCGAATTCAACACCCGTTTTATAAAATACTCGGTAATCAATTTTCACACAGTTCTGAATATTTGAATAAATTTCTCCCAATTTTAGTTCACCATATATTGTGCCATTTTGCATGAAATAAAAATTTCACCCACTTGCAAAAGTTTACCAGTAGATGATCGTTGAACGTCCCATTTAACATCAGACGTTATTTTCTGCACGAGTCCAGCCTGATTAGCTCGTTGAGCGACTTTGCTCATCGATTCCGTGTACGTTGAGTCCTTCGGAAAGGCTATAGTGACCCCGAATTGCACGAAGCATTCGCGACTTATGTGCATCAATGATCGTTTTGTTTTCCAGCTGTGAATAATCGTCGGTACTCATCAGTTTCACGTTCTTAATGACGCATCATTATCGTTATTGGTGTATTCTCATCCTTACTTTGGGGCAAAATCCGCTTGTACAATGTACTCAAGCATTGCTCTTGAGCCGAGTAAAGCGTAGGGCCAAAAATAGGCTCGACTGGCGTTTCGTATACCCTCCGCAAGCGTCGGTACCAATTCTAAATTCTTTAATAGCTTCACTATATTCGGATCACTGCTGTTCTTGAAAAAGTACTCCCAACCGTCGTGATCTGCAGCGAACGAGATAATAACTCCAAGAAAAGATTTACCTTTGAATAGCTATAACGCAAGAGATATTGTAATCTCAAAAAAAAACCGAAATATCATAGTACTAAGGTTATAGAATACAGTTAGACGTTTTCGCCCTACATCCTTCTAATCAAAGTAATCCAACGTAACAGGTAAGAATCATAAACAGAAATTTAATACAGATTAAGATCTAGTAGATAAACTTTTTCGAATAGATCGTTATAGTACGTATTTTGAAAGGCTAAGACAAATCGACGTTCAATATTTTAGAATCGGTTTCAATGTAGTCGACGATGTAATTCGAATCTTCAAAGTTAGCGAATGGCTGTAATTCGTAACTGAAACTGCTTCTGTGTTCACGACTGTTAATAACATGGTGTGGAAGAGACTCGATAGAGTTTCGCGCCAATTACAGTAAAGAAGGTAAGATATTACCCAGAGTTCCCACGCGATATCGATAGTAAAGAAGCTGATCGCTCGTTTCGATGGCGGCTGGATATGCGGGAATCGTTATAAAGGCAATAATCGAACTGGTGTAGCACGATGTTATAATTATCGTAAATACCCAGTAAAGACCTGTAGCAAGAAGGACAAGGGCGTGATATCGTCAAATTTTCATTGTATCATTGAATAATCACCATAAATTCTTACCGATCAGAATCGCAGATGCATTTTGTGCGAGTCCCTCGTAAACAAGGGGACTTCTGATGGTGAAGCAATTTGTAAACGTGCTAAAGACGAACCAGAACATTTCCATCAATTCTTTAGGCCGCGTCACGAGCCTTAGTAAATTACTCTTGCTGCTCAGCGTCAAAGGTATGATTGCTCCAAGATATGCGAATATCAGGGTGACCCAAACCGACTGACGAAACGGTCCCAAAACCGCTCGGTATCTGTTGTAGAGTGACACAAAGTAATCGGAATAATTATCGGTTTGGTAGATAGAAAACCATTTTTTCTTCCTCAGTAGAAACTGGATTCGTGAATACAAAAACAATATGTACTATTATTTAATTAAGTTTTCTAGCGATGCATTAATTAAAAATAATTATAGTCGCTCTACTTTGGCAATGCGGTAGAGGTTAATGATATGAATGCAGCGCAATCGTGAGTGTGAGGGTACATCGTGTCGAAACCTCTCATCAGGTCGACTGATCTGTACAAACCACCCAAACCCATTGATGCTTTACCCGAAGAAATATCCCGCATAACTGCGTTGACGGGGCTGAAAAAATTCCGGAATATTTGCCATTGTACATGTATCTGTTAATACAGCGTATTTTTATATTAATTTACACCTTAGTGAATCCCTAGGTGTAGGATCTCGAACGTCGATTGTGAAATTTAATATCTTGCTCAGTAGCCTTATCACTCTGATGTCCACACCGTCCCACTGGACAGTATCGGTAGACGGAGTTACCCTGAAAAATAAAAACAGTGTATTCGAAGAATATTCTTACGAGATTGTTCTGCAGTAAATCTTTTTTTGTTGCCATATTTACTTTTCCATTATTATTTACACACCGTCGAAATGCGAAGGGAGGCTTATGCATAGCTGATACGCGGAATCTATGACCATTAAATCCAGACTCCAATTTCTGTGGGAATAGAACTTTTTCAGGCTTCGTCAAACGATCCTTGATCCATGAAGTTAGTATCACAGGGCGACTTGATCCAATTCCATCGCTGTACAATTCGTGCGTGTAAAGCACAAACGATCCCTCCTTTTTGAAGACGAGGAAAAAATGATAAACGGACATCAATTAACATGACGGCGTGTTCGTTGAAGGATAAAAAGTTTAATTTGCGTTTCGCGACGTGGGTACCATTTCAAAATTTGAGTTATTGACGTTTTTCAACTACGTCCGAACTAAAAAATCCGGTAGGACTCAAATTTTCGCATTTATAAAACTCGCTTGAAAGAACGCGAGGACTAAAGTCACGAGGTGAAGACACGGGCCATTCTATGACAGCCATTTTGACGATTTTGGTTGCAGAGTGCAAATTTGATTGATTAACAAGCCGCATCCTTTAATTACCTTGGCTGTTCTGCTCGTGCTGCGTGCGATAATTAATAAATTTTTGTATAACCTTGAAACCGGGCTTTTTAAAAACTCGAGAACATCCCAGGTGGATGCACCGGTAACTACGACAACCTTTCCGTCGCTTTGTTGCTCTAACGCATTTCGTACGTTGTTTAAGTTCTCCAAAAACAAAATGTGATTCCGGCAGGCTTCGAGAGCGTGTAGAAAATCGTCGGTCAGTTTCACTCGCTTCTTCACGTAAGTTGATGGGAGATTTTTCAAAAATTCTTCCAACACTGTTCCGTATCTTGTTTCGAACGCATCGTCGTACAAAATTACCGTCGTACTGCAATCGTTGAAATAGTTTTCACCGACGTGAGTCAAAAGTCCTAAGAGGCTTTCAGATTCAAGATTTGGATTTAAAGCCGTTAGCATTCTTTCCCTTGTCTCAAATCTCCCAAATTTTTCTGCAGTCCATACCGATTTTGATCCCGATAAAATCATCCCAAGTATCATTAAATTCGTGGCCGAGAAAATCCACATCTCACCAATTTTCACCGAAATTTTCATTCCTGCTTAGATATAAGTTATTATGGAATGCTACGCTACGACTGCAGATGGCAAACGAAGAACTAAATAAAAGAATTGAAGGGCACCTGAATCGCCTCTAATATACCATCATACCTGTATTAATTTTTATTGATCATTACTACAGAATGATGTTAGTGGAATCACCACCCACGATGAGGCATAAGCAACGTACCTCGGGTTATTGGCTATTGATTTATCAGATTCACTATTTTGTTTTATATGCTTACTTTATATTAATTATTATTATCATTGTGATTATCAAATATTTATTATATTTTTCTTGAAGTTTGCCGACAAGTCGCGAATCAATTTAGATAAAATGTTATATAGTATGATCACTCAATGGGTTATACGGGGTGTTGAAAGAGGTGGATACACCTGGATAGCACGAAAACGAAGTAACTTAGAGATAAACTGATAATAGATTCCCGAATAATTTTTCCCTGGGAATCCAATGGTAATATTAGTTTTTGGGCCAGATGGGCCCAGGGGGGCCTCATGAGGCCCAACTTTGAAATTTTAAATGGAAACCCCAATTTTTTCGTTCGAATTTGGATTCAGCGGGAAATTTTACGTCCGAATACGTATTAACCATCGCCGGGGTCATTCGGGAATCTATTATCAGTTTATCTCTAAGTTACTTCGTTTTCGGGCTATCCAGGTGTATCCACCTTTTTTCAACACCCTGTATAATGATATTTTATTTAAAATTATAAATTAAATATCCTAGCGCACGTTATACGACATTCGCAATTTCTTTTTTTCAAATTTTAATTACTCCTAACAACATAATACATATAACATACCTATTGTAAGTTATCATATTACACATATATTATATATTTATGTATTCAAATCGCGATTTTATTTCATGCATTACTTCGGGGTAATACATACAAACGTACATACAGACATATCGTTTCACATATAATCTTTATACATTTTACACTTAATATTATTCATATTATGGTATAGCATGAGTATTAATATAGGTATACTAACAATACTTATTATACACGTTTACGTAACATACACGCATGACAAGTAATCTAAACGTGAAGCAAAAAAAGGAGAAAAAACTAAAACTTTAGACAAAAATCTATCTGAAAAACTATCTCTATATATTTAAATACGATTATACAGGCGTTTCTTTGATTCCTTTTGATTAATTTGATTTATTCTTTTTTTTTTTTTGTCTATTCTTTGCTTTTTGGATTGAGTACCAATAACTATACATATAACGAGCTATGTGTTACGACCACAATAAAACCACGTAGTTGTCGGTATCATTATACTTATGATGTTTGAATAGGGAAACGATGAATAATTATTATTCATTGAAAATTATGTAAAGTATAAAGAACAACTAATTATCACAATCATTCACGTAGCGTTAAAGAAGTGAAACAAAATTTTACACGTACCTAATAAATGTATGAATCCTGAGCGCATCCGTATTTTAAATGAAAATCTCAATAACTGCAGTTTTATTTACGTTTATAACATGTATTCTTGCTTTCTCATGTAACCAATGACGTGTTATATAATGTGCAGTATTGTATACCGGATAATAGAATATTATACGCAAAAGTAAAGGATGCATATTCGGCAGGCCGATGCGGTGGGTCAGCGACAAGTTAAATATACTGTATCAAAACAAAACCTAAATATATATATAATATGTATTGAGAAATGGTGACGAAAACTAATTTCCCAGATCTCGCTGTATAGTGGCATTAAAATTCATAACTCGTAAAAATTGATAACATCCAAGAATAATCGTTCAAGCAAATGTAATTTCTAAAAATGAATTTTGGCGATTGTTATATAAATCTCAGATGATCAAAAGGCACAATAGAATTTTGTTACATTTATATGTAGATAGATTTTACCACCGTAGACTTCGGCGCGAGTTCAGGTATCAATAAGAGTCTCGGCCGAACCTCGGACCTACAGCAAATCTCTTTCAGCGTTTAATTGATACCTGACTTAATTATCACACTACTCATAGGGTGATGAGTTCGATTTCTCTATTTATTTTTTGACTTTTTTACTCACCATCAAATGTGATCGTCATCGTTATCATCTTTAAGTGAAGGATTGGTTGAAAATAGCGCAGCGAACGAGCCGCATCACACTCAAGAGAAAAAAAAACGCCAAACGAAGAACTTGAATCTTCATATTTTTCTATCAAACTCATTACGCTTTTATTATCTCTAATTTTCTATGGTGGAGTTCAGGTTCTTCGTAGAGCTCGCGTCTGCTTCCTGCGAGCCTGAACGACTCCGTAAACAACGGCAGCCAGACTTCGGCAGTTGCTCGTCAATTTTGAGGTCCCCTCTGATTTCAGGCCACCTTTTCCTAGCACGAAATACGTCTCCATGGTCCCCTTACCCTTGACCGCGATCATACCTCGTTTCTGGGTCTGATAGCCACGTGCAATCAGGAACTGAGTACAGAGACAGAAGAAAGTGGAAAAAAATCATTATTAGGTTAAAATCGCGAAATTCTAAATTTTTCGATTTTCGGCATAAAATATTCTCAACTAATCAGTAGACGCCATCTGGTGGTAGGAAATATATCACGCCAGCGGCTTCGTCATATTTGGTTATAAAAGTGGTTATTTATCGCCAATGGCACTCTACATCGACATTGTGTCACAAAATTGAAGTCCAACAGCTCGCACGACGCTTTCCGTGCATGCATCTCTGTAAAATAAGCCTGAAGCGATCAGCTGATTTGCCGTTCCGACGCCATATTGTATTATCCACGCCCGTATTCGGATTACCTCGGCTATTTCGCGAGGAACTTGAATCTTCCCCATCTCGCCAGTCGAGTCCATACGCGATGCTTCGTTAACGGTGTTCCCCCATATGTCGAATACCGGCTTTCTTGCTCCAATCACACCACCGACTAGCGGACCACAGCTGATGCCGACTCTCAGGTCAAAGTTGTTGAAAGAATGGATATTCACGTCCTGAAGCCGCAGTCTCATTGCCACCGCGTAGTCAACCAGTCTGCATAGGTGCTCCATATCGTCAACGTTCTTATTCTACAATGCCGGAGACGATATAAGCAATCTTTAGTCATTTTCGGTTTCCATTGGGAATGGAAATATGGCGCTGCGAAATCTGGTACCAAAAAATGCGCAGCTCAAACCCAGTCATATTCAATTTGAAAAGAACTATTTCAGCATATCGTCTTCCCAGTAGATTGATTCTGTGTAAAAGAAAACTAAAGGCTCACAGCTTGGACTGACAATAAGTTGCCTATACTTCTCTAGTCGCACAATTTACCTAAAACCATCCATGTATTTTACGATTTATGACAATTAAAAATATCGCAACAAATCATTACGTAAATCATCGAATTTATAAAACAGATGTTATAATCACCTTTTGGCAAGGATTCAGACCGGAAGCAGCCATGTAGGTTGCACCGACCGTCTTTATCTTCTCTATGCAGTGGAATCGCGTCTCGTCCAAAAGTTCGTCGAAGTCAGCTGAAAAACGGTCGACAATTTCATTAAAAATCTCGAGTCCAGGCTTATCAAATGACAAATACTAACCAATTATTTCATTCAACAGTCGTATGCACTCCATTCCTTTGTTGACGTCCTCGGAATAGAACTCCGTGAAGTTGGGTACACTCGCAAACATTACACCGACTTTGTCCCGCGACTGCGAGTATAATTCCTGAAAGGGACAAGCAATAAAAAATCATCGTTTGTATTCTGAAGTGCCGTGATTTGGATGCAACAAAAAATCTTACGGAGTCTTGACTTGATCGAACGGTATTATTTTTTTTGTTCTTGTTTACGAATTGCACTTACATACCTCAGGCGCTCTGTCCTGTGTTAGAAAATGATGCGCCACATGGTCTGGAAGGATATTCTTAAGCAGCTGCATGTTGTTGTGCCGGGATTCGATCATGTCGGAGAGTTCCCTTTCAGCCTGCTGTTTCCAGAGGAAATCCAACCGCGATGTCACCTCGACTAGCCTTCCATGATACGTGACCATCACAAGAAAGACACCGAGGAATATCAGCATCTGCGCTGACAACGGTATAGCGCGGCTGAAAAAATTATGAAGAACAAAGATAAGAAGACGATTATCATAATGATGATATGCAGGACGATAGAAAGGTTGGAATATCATGACGAAGGATCTCGTCTAGAGTTAGAACACGTCGCAGAAGTTCTTGAGAACGATGACGAACGACATGATCAGCAAGAACGCGTTGAGAATGATTTGAAGAAAATAATGATGGATACAATGAACACGACGATGAGACAGAGGAAGCGGAGATGCATAAAAGAGTCGTCCTGTGATAAGAAAAAGAAATGTCAACAAGTTTAGGACAAAGACGACACACGACTTTAAGAATCGAAACTAGTTTCAATCGATTCTATACAACTTAAGATGACGTCAAATAAACTTTGACAAGTCTGCGGACCTTCAAACGTGGTAGTAATATGGTAATAATAATTCAAACATAGTCTAATAAGAGTATAATATATCATGTAAGAAAATAGTGCAAACTCACGTGTTCTCCTCGTCAATTCGTACGGTGAACAAGTCTCGGTACAGCACGAGTATAAGAAGAGCGTAAACGAGTACAATAACAGTAGCGAGTGCGGTTTTGAAAAGGTAATAAAGTTTTAGAGCAGAGGCGAGAGCGACAAGGCACAGTATCCATGTGAAGACGGCGTACTCGGGATGCATGCAGTCGATCCACGTGCCAGGTTCGCACGATGACCGCATGGCTGCCATGGAGGTTTCATTGTCGGAAAATATTGACATGATCTTCCTCGTTGGGACTTTTCGTCTTCCCCTGGTAGACGGACTTTCGTTCGACAAACTCGGGGGATTTTTGAGCCGCTTGTTATGGTGCAGGTGCCTCAACTTGTCCCTCGAGTACTTTTCGTACTTGTAGAACCTGTAAATCTCCTTCCTGGTTCTGCGGTGGGCTGGACTCGCCTGGCCGTCGACGACGTGGGTCAGTTTAACCTCGATGTTGCTAGTCTCAATGGCTTCGTCGCCCTCAGACCCCTTGGAGTGGTTTTTCGAGTCACCCTTGCTCCTGTCATCCTTCGCCACAACGTCGTCTCGAAGTGCCGCCGAAAGGAAGCTGAGGATCAGCTCATCCAGGCTCCTCGACGAGCCACCGGCTTCCGGCACCGAACGTCGCTCCTGAGATCCCTTCTTCTGGACCGGAAGTGGACTTGTCTTTTCGTTATTGCAGTCGACTCGAGGACACGCGATCACGCTCAGCATTGAGGTCAACGCCATGAGTGATATCACGCAGCATATGAAGACCGTTCGTCGCTGTTTGTCGTGGGCCAGTACCGAGGAAAAGTGCTGCAGTATCGATGGCAGGCTCTTAAACTCCTCGGCCATCACCAGTATCGAGGCCGCCGTTAATACGAACGTCGTGAAAACCAGGGAGATCAGAAGTGGTAAACAACTATAACGCAAATAATTTACTGCGTTAGCCGAAAGTCATATCATCTACTTCGGTTTTGTTTAATGGGTTGTTGGTGGTGATTGGTCGCGGAGGAAATTGATGAAACCATAAACTAAATATCGTGAGCACGATCCGTACGTTTACGAAAATATTCTCAACCATCGGTCAATTCATTCAAGTAATAGGATACCTAATTCGATACTACGAGTCTTATTTAAAGATCTTCCGAGCACTGGGACATTTAATTTTAACAATAGGGTGAAATGGGACGGGAGTAAGTTTTATTTAAAGATTCCTCAAGTATTAGGATAATTGATTCTACACTCACTAATTGTGAGACATATCTTTAAGTCTTGCATGGACTGCGGAATTCTTAATTTTACACTAACAATAAGTCGTAATCAAACATCTCTGATAATAGACAAGCCGAATGTTCATCGAAAATGTATAAACACTATTCACTCACCTCGGTGATATTACTGCTTGACATACAGCGATGAAAAGCCATATCACGTAGCAGCAAATCATGTTCGACTTGAACATGTCCTCTCGCAATTGTCCAAACTGTGTCATGGGTAAAAACGATGGTCCGATAAAAAATGTGTAGCTTTAAAAAATGAAGGAGCTCGTCGAACAGTGCAGTTAAAAGCTGAAGAAAAAATCTTTGTTATACCTTAAGTTCCAAACTTTCGTCGTTGTACCTAAGCGTCCAGGTGTTGACGTTCGCCGATCTCATTCGCTTGTTGCTCGCTGTTTCTATCGCTAAATCGGTCGTAGATTTTTCCGCAGTCGTGCCACATGCAGCTTTACGGGTTTTCGAAACGGAGCCGTCATCCTCGAGGTATTCGGACTCCAAATTGCTGATGGAAGTGGCATTGTTCAACTGAAATAATTTATAACCGGAATTCAAAAAAGGTGATCGGCGACGAGTCGGAAGCGTGTGGAAAATTTTTTCGGCTCATGCTCTCACATTTTCGAATGGTATTTCCGGTGTCCAATCGACCCCGATTTCCTCCTCGACATTCGCAGCCCCCGAAGAGTTGCTGTTTCTACCCGGCAGCTGCCCTGCGTTGCTTCCCTTAAAGCTCTTCCTACTCTTTCCGTTCACCCCTTCGTCCTCCGAATTACTGCTCGCTTTTGGCCTTGACGAAAAGCGTCGCCTTGTGCTCAACGGCTCGATTTGCTTTATCAAATACGTCTCGACGTTCCTGTTCTTCAGGTAATTGTCCCGGTCCGCTCCGTAGCCCGGCTCCACCTCGTAGACGTCGTTCAAACACTTGAGGGTATCGAGTGAAATGTGCACTCGGCTACAGGTTGAAGAAAGAATTTCAATTCACATGTTTCAGATCTTTGACGGGTTCATTTTTTCGTATTTAACTAATTGTACAGTGAAAACTGTAAAACAAAAAATGGAAGCTACCACAAGAGTCCGTGCAAAAGTGCGTAACATTCTCACTAGTGCCATGAGGTATCAGATCCCCGAAACTTTTTTAGATGATCCCTTACTCATTTTTAATGAAGAAGATAATTCACCAAGGTAGCAATGATTTTGGAACAATTTTTTCGTCATTACATTTGGTAGAATTTAATAAATAACTCGTAATAAAAACGGAATAGTTATAGGATCTTATTCACCATGTGTCGCTGTAAATCTTATTGAACAGCTTTCGCTTTTCCCTGTAATATACTCTTTGTACAGTATTCGAAATTCAAAATTCAAACTCGCGAGAGTCTGGTATAAAGCGCGAAGATTGTATTCCATGTTCGCCCAAAATTTCGCACAATTTTGCGAAAATACTTGCCCTGGTATTCCTCCGCTCTCAAGATGATTTGCGAGGGTAACATCATAGGACCAGACGTCGAATTGCCATTTTCGAAGTCCCAAGACACCGCAGAGAACAGAACCGCTATGTATCCCGATTCGCATGTTCAAATCAGTCTGAATTCGGGAAAAATTTATAGCGCGATGCCATATGTGTTGATATTATTATGAAACGATTTTTAATTACGGCTGTTCGAAATTCAATACTTTTTTTTAAATTCAAGTCATAAATAGTTATAGATAGAATGTCTGTCAAATGAATGTAACCGTAATAATCAATGAATAATCAACTTAACATTGATATTCGTTTACCACAATTTATATCAATTTTGAAAATATAAATATTTGACAATATCAACATGATGATGTTGTGAAAGATAATTTTTATAATAAACGTTGTCAGCGAAGAGTAAAATCGAATTACGCATAAACCAGGTTTTCTCTCTTTTTCAAAACTATTTGAAATGACAAATCAATATCTAAGCGCTTCTTAATAATGTCCCAGCCATTTTTTGTATTTTGTTAGGGAAATCGTCGGGCTTCAGGATTACATAAATTCGATTTCAAATCAATGATTCATAGAAAAACGTACCTTAGTTGTGTATCTGACATCGCGAATTGCTTTTATCATTCTGAGTCCCATTTCAACGCAGCAATGCGCGTGGTCTACTCTAGCCGTGGGTAGACCGGAAACGCAGTAGTAACAGTCTCCAAGAAGCTTTATGCGCAGACAGTGATTCTCTGACGAAAGTCTGTCGAATCTTGCAAACAGATCGTTCAATACTTTGACCAGTTCTTGGGCGCTGCACTGACTTGCCAATGCTGAAGAAATTCAGAGTTTAGTTATCGAATATCAGGCAAGGAAAGGTGAACAGGTGAAATGGGAAATAAGAATTTAGATGAAAATATTTGCACAACCAATCTCTCGTTCCGATGTGATATTTTAACACCAGCATTGAATGGACGTACATATTTTGTGTTATAAATTGTGAATTTAATTAAATGATGATAATAATATATAAGTGTACCTATGAGATGATATACTTCGGCTTAAAACGTTACCTGTGAAACCCTTGATATCGGCAAAGAGTATGCTAACATTTTCGTACCGATGAATGTATATTCTGTGAAATTGATTCGGGGTAAACGTGATGGTTCCACCCCTTTCCTCCTCTCTGGCGATGTCGCGAATCATTTCCCTCGCAACAAAGTCCGGCAATACTGAAATCGAATGTTGGTTCCTGATTTATTTTCGATGAATGAGAACCTATCATTACAAGAAAGTACAATGTAGGTATTGCAACGGTGAACTACAGCGCCGCTGTGTTACAAGATTTTTGTTAAACTCTGGGTTCTAATGCATTTTTTCGAGGTGGACCAATATGGGTCAATTATTTTTGCCAATTTTCTGCTCTCGATTAACCAATAAAATATCATCTTTGAGTCCCGATAACAATTTTAACGCCTAAATTCATTCGCAGGCGTGCAAACGGCGGCCATTTTGATTTTATCTTCGCATTTTATTTCGTTTTTTTTTATCAACTTCATGTTTTAGTTGATCAGCAACACTAAAAGTGCTAAAAAAAAAGTCAAAAAAATTGGCCCATTACGGGCCCGGTCTTCAAATGAGTTGAAAAGAAAATACACGTTTTGAGAATTTTAAGAAAGGTCCTTTTCGAAATCACTCTCAATAATTATGAATAATCAACCAGTTGAATAGAAAATCTGAAAAAATTCAGGTTACTGTTTGAGAGTTGGGGCAATTGTAGAAAATTTTTTTAACAAAATCTATAATATTCAGAGTTAGACTTCAGTTGGGTTCGCATGGAATTCCCTATAACCAAAGGGTGAAACATTATTTCCCGACTAGGATGAATTGAAAAGACACGATATTTCTAAAAATTTTAAACGATGAGAAAAGAAATTGCTCGGTTATAATCTGAAGTTGGAGAATCGTGATAACGGCGAAAATCGAAGTAACCTGTAATCTGGAAATCGGTTAAAAAATTATCGATCAATATTAGGTAGGTGAAAGATAATTTTTCTTGTCGAAAATCGTCCATAGTCCTGTTTTCCTGCATCCATATTGTATAATACATGTGGGAGGTTCATACATATATAAATTTTTTTTCAATCCATACCATTGTGTGTGCACACTGTCCCATATTATACATGTATGTATTTATGTATGTAAATCAAGGAGTTGAGCAATCGGGTGAAAATATGTTGTATGCTATAGCTATATGCATAGAGAGAGGGCCGGACCCTTTGAAGAACACCTCGATGAACTCGTCACACGGTTCACGTAACTCTCCAACGAGACGTTGAGACCAAGTTAGGGGTGCCGCTCAGCCACCGATACACCATATGTATATACGTACATACACACGACTATGGGGATTAAATCTCCGCGATACATGCATATAACAAAGCATCGGTATTTCATGCAACCGTAAATAATAACAGGAATTCTGTCAACCGCGTGCACCTTCGATTTTTTCCTAATTATGCATTCCGTATTAAGCATGTTCTGAAATTTATATTAGTTACAGGTACCGTAGAATGATTATTATCTTTTCTCCGTATATACGTATAAAACTCTACGTTTTTCTGTCTGTTTGTCTCTTATAACTCCAGAACTGCTGAACCGATTTCGAAATTTTTTTACTGCGGATAGCTAAAACGTCTGGCCAGGCTTGGCCTATCTTCTGGAAGGTCTGGCCGATATTTCGTTACAAACAGATCAATAGTTTCGGTGGTGCAACGATACTTTAAGCCAAGTGGAAAGCGGGATCGCACAATTTTGCGAATACTGACCAAACCGGTGCTGCCGGTGTACGTATAAAATTTATATTCCCACACTCGTGTATTGCATGTTTTTAAAAATCGAGGAAAAAAATTATTCACTTCGGGTGTTATGCAAAGAGAAGTTTTTTTTTTTGTTAGCAGTTGTTATTACGGTTTCATCGAAATTTTACCCCCTACGATCGCACCCTCGTACCTTTTTATTATATACCCTCCTACATTGAATCAGGGAGCGAATGAATCGTAAAGCGCCGGTGGTTTGGAATTTACACCCCCAAAAATAGAGATCTATTGAAACAAAATACAAAGTCTAATTGAAGAGAAATTTGAAAAGAGTGAAATTTTTTTCAAGTCTTTCTACCAAACTACGAGAATCATAATACCAAAGTTTGTTGTTGAATTCTGAAACTCTATTGGGTACGTATATCATACGAGACGCGTTTTTGTTTAAACCAACAGTTTTTCAACGATTCAACGATTATATATAGGCAGAACGAAACGCGGATCACATTAAACGTCAAATAGTGACAGGGATGAAATTGACGAGGAGTAAACAGGCATGTCGTGTGATGATGGAAAGCTAATGGATACGAGGATCGGTCGATTTTTTACTTTTTGCCGTCTTTTTTACTTTCTATTTCTGGCTACTTGGGCCCAAAGGCTAATCAATTGAAAATCAAGTGAATGGTTCCAATTTGTCAACATTGATTTCGACCGATTTTCATTCATTTCCAATGATATCTCTGACTTCCCATGATTTCAGAGCGCTCAATGCGATATTCAGTGATTTTCGGACCGGTTAAATTACGGGAAATTCCAAAAAATCACTAATGCAATCAGCAGAAATCACCTACACCGCTGGGAATTAGTCAGAAATTGCTGTATGAATTGAAAATAAATGAAAGCATGTAACAAGATATAAATGAATATAATATTTATGAATTGAAAGTATTTATCGTTTACCGCAAGACCTGCATCGGTTTCGATGATTTCCGGATGCTGACTGTGCGATTTTTTATCATATGATTTGCAATAATACTTGCCATGATTTCCAATAATTTAAACAATCTCTATCGGTTCCTTGTGATTTGAAAAGAATTTCTAAGTCACGATTGAATTTCTTTGATTTACAGTTCTATGTCCAGTTGCCAAATTTATGACACCTCTGAGTGATAAGCCCCGAACTTAGAACGGACTGATTTATGAGTCGGAGTGAAAATACATGGGTAAAAGTGTCAGCTCACCGGAAAGAAGCAGCTTTTCCTGCCTGTTGTTTTCGTTTTGTGTCCGATGTCTTGTCTCAAGGGAGCGATGGGTCTCCAGGAATGCCTGACGCTGACCCCTGTCAGTTAGATACTTGGTATACATACCGGCAAGATTTACGGCCACGTATAAAAGGACGTTTGTGGCGAGGAGACGAGGGAAGCAGACTTCATCCTGAAACGTACACTCTGCTCTATGAACACAAACGTCACTGAACACTCCCTTGGTGAAAAACAATTCCTATGATTTTTTACGAAAATCTCCACAATTTTTTAAAACATTTGGAACACGGTATTAGTGTATGAATAAAATTTTTTGTAGAATTACACGTTTTTTCGTACATAGTTGCTGCATACTAGCTTGCTTTTTAGCAATTATTTTTTATCAATGAAAGGGATATCAACTTCATTAGAACATCGCCCAATTCGTATCTTAGAGAAACAACTAATATTCATGTTCTTTTTTCACAATACTCACTTATCGAGACAAGGTGAGTTCAAAAGTATACAACAGATTTTCTAAATCCGCCGAAATCAATCCTAGAAATGAGCAGTGACTCTGAATTGTAAATATAGATTATCTGCTATGGGTTTTCCTTCTAAGAGAGATGCGACATCGAGCGACGTTTCAATAATAATATTTCAAACTTTCTCATAGATATTTTAAGTTTATAGCGAATCATTCATAGAAATTCCCATCTAATTCTGCAAAATTCTGCAGAAAAAAAATTCTCTATTTTCGAGTTGTAAATGTCCTCAAGACTTGTAAGAATTCTCAGTTTTCTTTAATCATCTACGCGAAACTATAACTGTTTCTAATTCAATTATAGGTTCGCGTATGAACTCGTGCAGTTATCCAAACAAGAGGTCACTGAAGCAGTGGTTATGTGTTTTTCGTCGTAGAAGACTAGCGATCGAAATAATTTCTTAAAAAAGTTTTTACCCTTTAACAAATACTCGCTGAGCTTTGATTATTTCAATTTTTGATCGAGGCGTTTGATTTTTCATTTTGATGTAGATAATTGCAGACGATTGCAGTTTTTCCAAAATTCAATCGTCTTCTACGAATATTGTCGCGAAAATAACGAATAGCCACGATTCTCCGTTCTTCCGTAGAATATCGTAGAAATTATTTTCACCAGCTTCACCACGCGAACCTTTGAACTTACGTATTCGGCGCTGTCGCTCTTCAGCGTTATCACGGACATTATCGTGTGCGCCAAAGCGGTACCAGAACCGGCTATAACGCACCATCTCAGGGGCAGCGGTAGCATCGCGTAAGGAGCGTAGACCACGAACAGAATGTACCAAACGAGTCGTTGCTGGGTCGAAAACCCGAAGCTCGCGCCGATGTAACCTGTCGATCAGGTTCAATATTGTCACAATGGTTAATCCAACTCTGCACACGGTTCAACCGCACAACTGGCTGCATGTCTATGTATTTTATTGATCGCAGCATCATGTCAGATACAGTTCAAAACGTACGTCAGTTCGTTCGTAACTGCAGGGGGGAGTCACATACCAATGGATATCTGTCCAATTTATCAAGTAATTACTAACCCCAGCGCAGGGTGTATGCAGTCTACACTCCGCAGTGCAATGTGGTAGGATGAGTTATCGAGAGGAGATAGTGAAACACCCCAGAGTGTGAATCGACTCCGACTCTGAGCTCAGGAGATGACTTTAGGTGACATGCAGGTGATGGGGGAGTTTTAATGCCGTCTTGGATTGAGCACCTGAAGCTTCGTACCCTGGGAGTTGACGAGGAGCAACGTGAATATCGATGCCCAGTAGAGGTATCTGTTGGAAAAGCACCGCCACCAGCCCAATATGCAGAAAACCAGGTTCGCCACTACGCAACAGATTATCCATGAGAGCGACTCGATCAGTCCGCCCGAATTTTTGTTTCGACGCCACAGCCATATCGTCATCAGAGCAATCTGGAGCCACAATGAACAAAACGCATAATTTCTTTCTACAGAACTGAGTGCTCTTCGAATATTCAACGTGTAGAGGTCGAGACGAGTTCAACGATATGCCACAAAGCATACTTCCCATTGAACCGATTTCGAATCGTCAACGCCGAATGCTGCACAAGGGTTGTTCAAGATTCTTGTGCAGCTTCTGAGGCGCATAACACGCGATTGCCTCGACGAAAACACACTTTGTGACATGTCGTTTAACTCGTCTCAATTTCCGCTACACGCTTGCTTGTCGAGAATCTGTAATGCTCTGAACGAATAAGATTTTCTGTACATGCTGCGACTGATTTTCATTGATTTGCGTCTGAAAATTGGTATTTCCACGCATATTACAGCGTCTCTTACCTTCAGACTGAGATCTATGACGTTCAGCATTATCAGCGACTTTTGTCGTTGACGGTTCGAGTAGTTTAAATAGGATATTTCCAGCTGTCTATTGTGAAAGCTGTTTGTCAATGACGGGCAGAATATCCCTTTGTACAAAACACCGCGTTTGAAGACGTCTGTGGAATTGCAAAAGAACGAAACGTTGCCAGATTAATTCTTGATCAATTCCATTTCATTACAACAGTGAAAATTCTAGCGTTTAAATATCCAACATGAAATGCAAAACACCTCTTTCAGCCTGTGCTTCTTCGTCCTGGACCGGTTGTGCTTCGTCGGCTTTCGTCTCACTGCACGATTCATCATCCGCATCATTTTGATCTCCACGCGCTGATTGCGAATAAATTTTATTAGCACCAGCTGTCCCAGCTCCATCGTCATCCTCTCCTTCGTTTCTTATGGTTTTCGGATCTTCCCACGCAGCCAAAGCCTCTCTTCCCAATCGTTCGGACGTTAATTTTTTCACCGCCTTTATCCACAACTGTTTCCTCGGCGATATTCCCTGTAGCCTAGATCGGTGCGGAAGTAAATCGAATTACTATTACAAGCATACGTAGACTGGTCCGTTTCAACCTTGTTTATTGATAATTATTATTTTTATTGTTCTTATCACCCCAAAATTAAAACAGTGTCGAATTATTGTGAAAAATTTCGAGAGCTAGCTCTATCGGTTTGTTGTCAATGCAACTGTTCGTGATACTGTATCTTTTTAACATCCGACCTCCTAGCGAGAGTTATCAGTTTTATTAACGACCTCTGTGTCACCGCGTCACTGATCGCGTAGATTCCCCTTGAACCCCTTGAATGTGTTATTCTGGCATACCAAAATTAGCTGATAATATACATTTTCCATATATTTTTATGTCGATAAAGTCGGTATCTATACTATAATTGGTGAACATGGTAAACTAAAGACTTTGAACACAGCTCGAAGTGCAGCTACAACTGTCAGCCCAATACGTTTCCAGCTTTCGTTCAGATCTACCTTCAATTTTATTTTCAAATTATCGTCAGAAAAGGCTGAAAACATGATTTTTCGATTTTTGCAGAGATTCTGAAAAATATTAACGCGCCATCGTTCTTAAAGAAACAACTGACAACTTCATTTTTGACGACTACAGTGAGTAAACAAAACATTGTTTTGTCAACCTACATGGCAATCTGTTCGGTTGCTTGACTTTATCATCGTATACGCACAATTTTGATTCGGGCCATTTAAAAGATCGTCGCACCTACGTCTGTCTTGTTTTGTTTACAATAAAATAAAAAAATAAACAAGTTATTTATTTATAAGTTATCTCCGACGTTACTACTTTATACGAGCTTAAAAATTTATCGAAATAACAATTAATTGCGAAACGCAAATTTTGCACCGATAGGCGGTTTATTTAAAAATCAATAATCTAACAGTTGTAAGTCGAATTGTAAATTGAAGGAATTAAACGGATGTTTTCATTGAACATCTTGAGTCGGCTGCTGCCCCATAATGATGGTTACTAATCCATCACTCCCTCTCCCCGCAAAAGCTAGTCGTTTATGGGGACAAATCCGAAAAGGTATGGCGAGTTCGGAAGTAATTATCATTATTATTATTATCACCATCATTAATACTGTTATTATTATTAACGGACTTATATATTCATCAAAATAAAGAACATTCTGTCGAGATAACTGCAATCAACAATCAACGATTTTCCAGCGTTTTTAATGATTTGCACTGATTTCGAGTGATGTTTTGCGATTCTACCTGATCCGGAATTCACTGGAAATCGTCTTGAATACTCGCAAATGATTGAAAATCAAGAGTAACATCGGAAATCCGTAGAAATCATTCGAAATCATTGTCAGCCAATTAAAAGCGTTCATTTCATTTCGAATTGAATGGCCCCTAGATTTTGACCGTGCAGAATCGAGAGTTTCAGAATGTATAATAACTGAGTATCGGGGAGAAAATTTCGATCCAGAGGAATTTCCGCGAATAATTATACATGTACGTAAATAACACTAACCTCTGACTATTTTTTATTTTTGGTTGTTCGACGTATGTATAAAGTTTTTACGGTGTTACTACATAACATGTATATTATACAAACATACATCCTATGTGCGTATATGTATGTACAAGGAAATGAAGAAGATATATGGACATGATCAGCTCTCACATACTTACACCCATATACTTGTACTTATACTCCTACACGTTTTGTATAGCTAAAATAACGTTTTGGTTGTTTAACCCATTACTTATCCCCCGCAGGGGGGTGCCACTCCAGCATATCCCGAAGTGAATTTATTTTCGGCATTTAATGCCTGCGGTCCCCAATACTTGGATATTATCGGTGTGTGTAAGAAGCTATATACGTATAAAAATATGCCAAGGTGCGCCGATTATACGCTTGTCTATTTATCCCGCGCATCTAAAATTCATCCATAAATCTGATATGACCGGTATACTATGTAACTATATAAAATACGCGATTCCCAATTGAGACATGTGATACATTTGTCTGTAATAACAGCGTGAAAGACATCACGAATCTCGTCGAGAATATTTTACAAAAATAAAAATCATTACTTCGTCCGTGAAGCGCGCGTGTGTAAAAAAGAAACGAAAAACGTGGGTTTATAGAAAAATTCACTTACGCTTACAACATTCATTTGTCTTGTCTTCAACCTCATTTACCGCGAAATACTTTTTTCCTTGTAATATAATATAAAATTATGGTAACACCTCACGTAAATTATACGATATAAAGAAAAGAGAATAATGAAGACGAAATAAAACTACAAACTGACGCGAAGGAATTTTAGGAGAAAATTATACATGAAAATTAGAAATTCTACGAATGCTTTATGATGTGGAAGGATTGTGGAAAAGAAGCGGCAGATGTATTATGCAATTTTTTTTTTTTTTTTTTTTAAAGACTTTCGAAAAGGAGATCGTCGCGCAGAGTAACGATTATTCAGAGAAAACGTGCAGTCTGCTTTTGTGAATGATCTCGAAATTATATAATATATATTACCATGCATGGAATATAAGTACCGAAGTCATATAGTTTAGCATGGAATGAGTTCAAGGACGAGATACCATCGCGAGTATACAAGACGAGGTATAATAGAATTTAAATATGCAGCTGGGAACAACGTACGGATAATGTAAATTATCCTCTCGAAACGGAACAAAAAAATGTAAGAAAATTTAAAAATATGCAACGCAGCTGAATTTGGTCATACCAATATTTTCTCGAGAGCAAAAGCAAGAGCTGTGCAAAATTTGTTTCAAAGGTACCGCGAATATCATCTCGAGAAGTTCGATGCTTTGAGAAATTTCAAGATATGGTAACGCGTCCATCATTTTTTTTTAACGCCTATCGATACTACAAAATTTTCCAAAAATCGTCTGACATAGATAATTTCATTTTAGCTCTAGCTTAATTCGGTTGATTATAGTGGGAAATAAAGAAAAGACCGTTCTTGTGTCAAATTTTTTTTACGTTGTGCATAAAAAATTTATGCACAATTAAAAACGAGGCCAAAAATAAATGTGAAAAAATCTGTTACCCGAAATTTCTAGAAAAATGAATGATGGAAAAATGAGACACGATTTACGTCAAAGTTGTCGATCAATTCTGCAATTGAGCATTTTCGTTTTTTTTTTTTTTTTCTTTTTTACCCTGTTCCGGAGATAGCGTTCAAATTAAACTCGAAGCGATAAAATGCGACGGTTATAATTGCCTTTTAAAGACCTGCGTGGAATGAATTTATAATTTTTTTATCCTGTTTCTCCATTTCCTACCAGGCTGTTACCAGACCATCCTTAATATCCCTAATATTACAAATAATTTGTATGTATTTGTAGTACACGCGTACTGCATAATGATCAATGAATGACGGGGCATATTAAATACGATGTCAATAATGGATGAAGATGTAATTAGGTATAATTTTGCTCACTCGCTAACGCTTGAACCGTCACTGCAGTCAAGCATCATGCTCCAGGTCTGCTCCGTAATCATTATCCCACTCGAATATCTGTAATGGAACAATACAGGTACACAACGATTCAATTAGTCGGCTTGCTCGTATCCCTAAGTGGTGTATTATAGAAATTGTACACTCCGTCACAAGCGTACGCGTTCTGAATTAATAACACAAGACGTATCGTTCTTAAGACGTACTGAAAGCCCGCGTCTTGAATCGTCCAATTATGCAACAGAACTCGAAATATTAACCTAACTACCAAACGATATTGTTTAGTTAGAAAAACCGTTTTGGAGTCTGGTTAAATATACAAAATGGTTTTCAGCTAGTACGTTAGTCCTCAAGACGTCTTTCCGAACGAAAAAGTTTAAACTATCATGTCACCGATTCCGATGTCTCGTTGACATCGCCAAGAAAAAAAATAAATAAATAAATAAAGTTAGCAAGACTTATTCTGAACCTGACATAACACGTTGCTGAAATATTCGGAAAGGCGCCAATTATGCAAATAACTCAACGTATTAACCTATAAGATAGCAAAACTGGGTTGTTTGATTAGAAAAAAACAACGTATCATTGGGATCTATTAATAAAATTAGCAAGATTATTTTCAGTTATCGCATTAGTACCAAAAAAACGAGTTTCAAATACAAAAGTGTCAATGTCTTATTTCACCTGTCCCGACGTCTTATTGACCTCCCTGAAACGTCTCAAGTCAGAAATACTGATGTTGGCAATATTTTCGGACAAGACGTCTTTCCGCGTGTAAAAATTCTCAGGGAATTCTATCGGACAAATTTAATTGTAAGATTAATGAAGACGTCTGGACTATTCAACTTGAATCTGCAGTGTGCGGTTGGCTCGGCGGATAAGTTTATTATTTATTTTTTACTTTTTTATTTTTTTTTTTCTACTCCTGTTCTTGTTTTAGCACTCATTCACGTCCGTCAGCATAAGATGCCACAGCGAACACCTACGTTTATGTGCCCTGCGCACCGCGTCTTACGTACAAAGTAGATATTTATAATCCTCTGCAGTCAAGTCAGTCAGTTGCGAGTAAATGAATGCGGCGGGAATGCATTTACTCTGTGTGTACAAACATACTACTACGATACGCACTATTCTTCACGTAATATGCTCAAGTTACTCTACCGACGCTTTTGCAAATTCAATTACATATCTATCACTTCGATATATCGTTATAATTAAGCGCCACGTTGTATTATTATTGCCATTTTATACGCCACCAAAACACGTTGCATCTTTACAAGATGTCTTTGAAAAATTCTAAAAATTCACACTACAGACGTATTTAGGTAAATTCAATGCCAGTCTATAGACTCCTTGAATATAAGACGTCCATGTCAGCCGTACAGTGTCGACTCAACAATTTGACTCAACACCTCTGAACGATGCAAAAACGATTTATGGGCATCGTAGGAAGTCTACGTCTTTAAAGTCTTTTACCGCATACGCTTTATGGACGCGTGTGTGTAATTTTTTTTTTTTTTAAACAAACTTACAGAAATACAGACGTCTCAAATAAATCTATAAAATAATACAAGACTTGAACAAAAATTTGAAGGTACTTTGTAGACATTTTTCGAAACATTGATCAAACACTTTCTCGGTGTCTTCGTTGAAATTTATTAGGACGTTTCAAAAATAACAAAAATACACACGTAGCATCGACGGTTTTGAAAAGTAGCGAAAGCCCTGCTTCGACAGTAAGTGTCAATAAACTTAAAAATATATTTCGTACATCAGTTGCGGAAAAATGTAGAAATCTTTTGTACGTCGATGAGAATCTAAATCCTTTCATCAATTCCATAGGTCCAAATCAAAATCAATTAATCCTTTTTATCGACGGTATAAGACAAGCTCAATCTTCGATGGATATAATCGATTATTTCTTCGCCTTTACAGTACAGTAAATGGTTGTAACCGCGTTGATTGCCTCTAACCATGTACACTTAATTACGCACGCATTCGTCAAAGCTGCATACCGTATATGTACGTTAGATAAATAAGTGTGGATCGCAGATATCATCGCGCCGGCATGCTCGTTATGACAATACACACTCGAAATATGTAAATTGTACACTTGTGCATACAAGCGTGTATAATTGGTATTTATTGTTCAATCTGTACACGTATATAATGTATACTATATACCCTAAGTGTATATTTAAATGTGTTTGAATCGTTTAATTACTAATAAGTATAAAGTAATAACACACATGTACAACAGCTGAAGATGATACAGTCGGTATTATAATTTTGACTAGTTACGTTATTCTGAAGAAATAGAAGAAAAAGAATAAGAATTAAGAGAAACTGAACCGTGCATTACGTACAAGAAAATCTAGAGTTGTAAATAGAATTACAATAATATACTTAGGTGAGATGGACCAACAAACAAATATAGAACGTTTGTCAACGGGATGAGAAAACAAGAGAAAATAAGAGAAAAGAGAATAGCCAACGTGATGTGATGTATACATGGCATAGGTATAATGCGAGAGTTGAATGTCATTGTAAACGGGCGCGCGTCATTAGAGCTCGCCAGTGGCATAAC
The DNA here is from genome assembly GCF_021155785.1 of Neodiprion fabricii. Lineage (NCBI taxonomy): Eukaryota > Metazoa > Arthropoda > Insecta > Hymenoptera > Diprionidae > Neodiprion > Neodiprion fabricii. The sequence goes on from NC_060243.1 coordinate 20,113,687, forward strand.
TCGATCCTCGCTCATTCAAACAAACTACGGTATAACGTCTCGACGTTTCACATAATATTGCTGTGCATACATACATGCAGTGCCGGCGTATTTACATGTGTATACGGTAAACATAATTGGTCTATTGTAATACGTACCATGTACTACACATTTCACGCCCGCGGTAGCACAACTTCACTGTAACTTGGGAATAGTGACGAACTTAACTCTGTTTTACTGAAACGTCCAACCGGCCAAAAAAACGATATCATTAACAATTCCTGTCATTGGTTGATCAAATGTTTAGTTTGTTTCACTATTTTTTCTGTACAGCGTTAAAGTGTGCTATAAAATTATAATTGATTCGATCGAATTGCACTAATTGCAATCAGCGTCAAAATCGAAACCAAAGAGGGTGAAATTATCCAATTGACTGTTATTCAATATGCACGCGCAGTGTATGGGACGTACTTTTTTGAAACCGAAATATGAGTGTAATATAATTTATTATACGCGTCGATGTTCCAATGAACGTGAACGGAACGATCGTTATTTTTACTGAACAACGACAATTTTGAAAACCATGCAACTACGCACAGATGTTTACCAGGATTGATGGAATTTTCACAATATCACCGCTTGAAATACTAAAGAAACACAAGTTTTTTTTTTTCATAGACTTTTTTTCCTCCTTACACACTCACTTTGTTCGTCGGTGTTTCATTAGGTTCGCCTAATTGATAGATCGGTTTGTGTAAACATTCATATGTTTTTTGGTTTCTGAACGATATAATGTGGTACGATTTTAGAAACGATGCTTTCGTTGAAAATCTACCCACCTATAACTTACCAGCAATATTAATTAGCTTTAATTGATTAAAATCGCAGCGTAACATTGCTGGCATTAATAAATAAATAAAACCGTAGTATAATTATGCAATCTCTCTAAATTTGTTAATACTCGGTCTGTTCTTTGGTTGAAGCGATGACATTGGTAAAACTATATTGGTTCTCAATTGTTTTCATGATCAAAAAATTTTATAATATCATTTCAAACTATAAGACTGTATAACGTTCCGAAACATTCCTAAAGAATGTGTAGAAACGCTTATAGACACGTAATTATTGTAAATAAACATACGAGACAAAATAACTAACTCGTCCGGTTGTGATTATATCTCGTTACAATAACACGTCAATTAATAGAATCAGTTTTTTATATTGTTGTTGCGATCTTTATCATCATTATTGTTATGGTCGTTATTATCATCAATGTTATTTCTTATTATTACTAACTGTATTAGACCTTTTGTATGAAACGTGCGGTGATTATGATTCAAATATCAATCAAACATTCATATAATATCGATGTTCTTTTCAAGTTTTCGTTTTTCATCAACGTCGTATAATACACATCGCACCGCGATGAGACAGACGTCTGGTATAATCAGAAAAAACACTACAAGTGGCATGCAGGAGGGTAAATAAATGAGGGAGATAAAAATAAATTGCAAAGTAAAAAAAAAAAAAAATCGGAAAAATAAACTAGGATCTTGAGAGTGTAAATAAAAGAGAAAGAAACTGACTAAAAACCATAAAAAATAAACAACTACGATGAAGGTGAAGACGGTGAACTTTCTAGGGTATTTTATTAGATTCGAAACTACACGCTATGAATTGTTGGTCCTTGAAATACATGATAAATTAAAAGAAACAAAATTTTTCGTTATGTTACAATTCACGGTGTCGACACGAGGAAATGTGCCAGGACAGACCGGCGAGTTAAGATTTTCGACGTGCGAATTATAGGTAGAGGGATACGTATAGACGGAACCACGTACCTCTATAAACTAGCGTGGTGTGATCGGAGAGTCAAGACTTTAAACCACGGCGGCGGCAGCGGCGGCGGCGGCGTCGTTGTTCTTGAAAGCGGCCGCGCACCCAACAGCGACCGAATCGTATGTGTCCGGTATAAAAGAGCAGAAGATCCGAGGCTAGGATCGAGTTCCACGCTTTTCACGTGCTTCGACGCCTGCACAACCGCATTTCGTGATGCGTATCTGTATGGCAGATTTGCCTGCCGAACGGCGCTCGCCACACTCTCTCATTGGCTGTAGAAAAAATGCCACTCTCGCACACACGTTGGCCTATCAGACTCGAGAATTCCACTTATCCGCAACCGCATGTGAATCATGATCATACTGCTGAAAATTCTGTTTGCCGTGTATAGGCGGGGTGAGAAAAATAAGGTATGAGGTAGCCTTCGGAAATTACGCGACTGACGTCAATTCCTAACCCCCAAGGGCGAAAGAAAATACATACAGTGACATTTTGTATAATGTGTATGTACGCAACGGGATACTAAAGTAAAATCGACTGACTTTGTACCGGGAAACTAACTATTTTGCTTCAATTTTATTATGATTATTCGAAGGTTATTATCCTTGATATTGATGCGATGCAGATCAGTGATTTAACGGCGTTGTACATTGTTTTTATTTATTTACCGAAAACTTACAGGTTTTTTTCATTTCTTTCTTCAATCATCTTCTCTTAAAAAATAATAACGTCGAATTCAGAATCGCAACAATTTTTGAGTATCTATAATAAGAGGAAGTTATCACTTATTCCTTGCTATTTGTTGGGATAATTAGTATAATATTATTGATAAGAATATCATTTAACGATTGTTAGAAAAATTATTATCACTCATTATGGTAATGATGGTGATAATAATAACAGCAATAAAAACTTGTGTCAACTCATTATACCAACAAAATTTGCAAAAAGGGATTCATTATTATAATTAATTAATAGCTTTGGCGGTTTACATGACTCCTGCGCGCCAGTCTAATACTGGTATTATAACAAATGTTAGGTAATATAAAATACATGATATTGTAACACTTGGAAAAATAAAATTATTATTACTATACGTTTCTTTTTTTTCATTCTTTTCTCCGTTTTCGTTTAATACCAACAATATGATGTAATCATAACTAATATTGTATGCCTATATTGTATGCACACATAAACTACATAGTTGTAGTCTCACCGTAACTTGCTTTGCCTTATTCGTAATATTAACTGTAACTATAATAATTCTTCTATCAATTAATTAACATGCACAAACACGATATGGAAACAAATCGAGAATGAACTTAGAAGATTAAGGAAGAAAAGTAGTCACACGTTATAATTGTAACACTGTAATTATCGGATTATAAGGGAACAATTTTTTACACTGTAATGATTAAAGTAGGAAAAACAAAAAACTAAGAAAAGGTCAAATTGAAGAGAAACGGAAAAGAATTTCACAACTCTGCGCCATTCTCGCATTTGTTTTTTCATTTTTGTCACCCCACATTTAGGTGGATGTGATTATTAGGAATGATATACGTAATACATAGGAATAAACAATTTGGCACGCTTGTATCGAAATGCTCACAAATATTTCAAGTATTGCTTGTACCTATTGCATAAATTTTCGATACATACATAAGAATTAGGAAATAAGAAAATAAAGATACGAAAGTCGCAACAAAAAACCCTGTTTACAAGGCGATATTATAGGTATGTATTTAATTATCACCAAGTAATAGGTATTAATTAAAGAAATATATTCATCATAAATAACTAGTAAGAAGTGATAAGAGTGAAATAAAATTAGAGAAAAATACAATTTAAAAAGAAAAGCAAAAATCAAAATATCTGATTATTTAACTATTTTACATAGGAATGTTATGTAACAAAAATGGAACGAGATGTGTGGTTGTATGTATTTTAAAAGCAGCGATAAGAGAAAACATTGTAGCATAATTATATTTGAACAAAAAAAAATTAGGAAACCTGTCGCGGACGATTTCTTGTCTTTTTTTCCTCAAATAATAACAATATGACGACAAGGGAGAAATCGATGTTTTCCCATAAATCCTGTTTTTTTTTTTGTCTTCTTTTTTTTATATTTCTCAATTTTGTAGCCAGTTATAAAAATGAGAAGGAAATAAAATATACCCGAAGTATGACAAAAATTATACCATGTACGAATAGCATAGTTACTTTTATCCTATGCATACACATGAATGTTGTGTGTATGTATTTCCACAATGCAATCCATCACATATCTGTATAAATATATAGCTAACTACATGTATATATATAAAAATTTTAATAATAAAAAACAAAAAAAAACTTGTAACGTAGTAACGGTATTTAGAAAAATATTTTCCTATACGTATATCTATATTGTTTCGAAAACTAACGCCTAACCTGCTTATATTTATTCAACAGATAATACATAATTTTTATTTTTATTATTATTAGTATTAAATGTTATATAGGTATAACACGACAGTCTACTAAAGAGGAAGTTTTCGTTTCTTCGTGTAAAGCGTTGGTTTTTTTGTGGCAATTTAACGATTTTATTATTCTTTTGCTATTCAAGCTCGCCGTGGCTTTAGTCACGATAGATACTATCAGTTTTACGTTAAGCAACGTGAAATAAACCCAGGCTAATAACAAAGTCAGTTCATCATATACAATATAGCGTATAGGTATAGAAACGCAAAAGAAAAAACAAAAATAATAATGGGAGAGTTAGCAGTCTGTCCAGGTTATCTTATTCACTATATAATTACCCCTCGTTCTCTCTCATCTGTCTTTTTAGTCAATTTTTACAACACACTCATATCGCGAGTTACTATTCATTCACTATTAATGCAAAATTAAAAGGAAGCAGGGTAAGAAACAAGTTTGCAGTGCGTAATACAAAATCGTCACCGGAATTAAAAGGACAATAAACGCGATTACGGAACATTATTGATTGAGTCAGTCGTCAGATGAGATAAGAACGGAAAAATAAAAATACATAGCGCCACTAAAGGATTCTCAAAAACAGAGAAAAATTCGAAAATTCCGAATTCCGATCACAGCTTTGCATAGTGAAACCACGATGGTTAAATACAATAACACGCTAATATTTTGTTAGCATGAAGATCTCACCTTTTACCATTAGTAACAGTTCGCAATTTCTTGCAACCGCTTCTGTCATCGTGTTCAATGAAAATAAAACACGAGAAAAAAAAATTGCGAACATAGTCCATGTCGAGTAAATGTTTTCAGTCACCCCATTATCTCATCCTTCGATGGCTGTCGCTCTCCCCTCGGCTATCAGAAGCTTGTCCAAGTAAATGTCCGTTTCCCCACTGACGTCTATAAGTTTCAATCCAAGTACCGTGTCACCTGGAGATAGTTGATCAGGTCCAGAATCGACAACAATCGAGACGAAGTTTCTCTCGACTACAAGTTCTTGGAAACGCAGACAATCCTCCACCGACCAATCTATGTTCAGTGGCTGAATTCCTGCAAGTTTTATTCAGGAAATTGAAGATTTCAAAACAACGAAATTGCACGGAAATAGAACTGAAAACAATGGAAAATTTGAATCCGGTTTTGAGGATTCAAAATTCAGAATTTACGAACAATAGCCCGACTGTATAACTGAATTTGTAGGGATAAATTGATAGGTATTCTAACAGCTTTTAGAATCAAGTATTTATGACTAGAGTGTGGATTTGAAATGTTTTGAGGCATGGTTGTATTTCAAATCGCGAAAGCAGTTCAAACGAAAGCGTCATGGATTGAGATAGAAAAAAAAAAAATAAAGAAACCAATTGAACATGATAAAAGCGCGAATGCTATTCACGGAGTCACACGAATTGAGAACGTTGCGGTATCTAAATAGAAACGAATTGGTAGAAATGTAATTTTTCAAAACGCATGACAACTACATACTAGGTGGATCTAAACTTGTTCCACAAAATCGAACAAGAATGGATAGACAGGATTGTAAATTACAGATTAGATCAAATTAGAACTGCACTTCAGTTCGGAGGAGTAAAAATAAATAATGGGAAGAAACCACAACATATAAAAATAATTCAATCAGATTAATTCTGTTATCATGAAATCACTGATTTCTTATGAAGTTTGGATTGACAGGTACGAAAATGAATCTGTTCTAATACGTTTGAATATTTTTTCAATGACTGGGTCAAAAAATTTCTCAAAATAATCCAATTCGCATATTTCACTTACCCACAAGTCTGGCTTTGATCGCTTGATATGGCAAATCAAGAAACTGGCGTCCCAGCGGCTGCAACTTGTCTGTAGAAAGAACAGAGAAGTCCCCGAAATCGCAGAAGTAGACGGTAACCATTTGGTCATTTATTATCTTGGATACGCATACCCTGAAATAACGGATAAGCAGGGGGATTAACTTTTTTGATGATGTTGGAATTTATAAAACTATCTTCGGAAAATTCCTTCAGAGCATTTCCAAAGCATCACTGAGTCGAAAAATTATCTGCAAAATATTCACTCTATGTAGCTTTTTTTTATACAACTTCCCGACAATTTCCGTGTCAAATTATTCAAAGTATCAGTTATTGCGCCAGAAATTATTGAATAAAGGCCAATATTTAATGAATCACAGATTAGTGCGTTTTATTTATTAACTATCCCACGATCTTTTCTCACCTGTAAAAATGACCGTCGAAATGCTTGCCAGCGTACAAACTTCCTTCCTTGATTGAATCCGACAGTGGCGCAGATCCCATATAATTAACGCAAACTTCCTGAAGCTGGACCATCATTGCCTGAGATAAACGAACAGATTGAGAATTTAGTGTTGTTATCTTTCAGTTTCAAGTATTTTTTGGATCTTGCATGGTCTGAATTCTGCAAATGAGGAAGTACGAAGTTCCTCCCAAAAAAAAAAAAAATACAACACCCATTTTTTCCTGCAATTTTGGCAGTTAGAGCTCTTGAAATATACTTTCACATTCAACTAAATTCCAATAACTGAGGATTCAAATGCTATAACTTCAATTACCTCAAGATGCACCCTGTCGTCATAAGGTTGAACCGTAAAGTTTCCAGGACTGGCTGCCATCGTGATATGAACGTCGAAGTAGCGACCGAAATCCGGTATCACTGGCGGTTTCAAATTCCTCGTCACCAATTCTCCATCACTGGCTGCACTGTGCCTCGAGACAGATCTTTCGAGTCGTTTCTTAGGGCGCGTAGTATTGTTATTACCATCCCCGTTGGACCTGTAACAAAGATGCAGAAAGAAAAATTCAAGCATAAAAATAAACTAAAAATAAGCTGTAACCAAGGAATGTATCTTGCTGTTTTTGTGCAAATTACATGAATTACATAATTAGACTTAAAATGATCGATTTCACGAATTGAGTTCCAAAAAGAAATTGGTGATATAAATAGAAGAGGATTAAAACATGGAAAAAATATTTTATACATAGTATTACTCACCCTGCTAAGTTCGGGTCCATGGCTAATGTGCTGTTTATTGATACAACTATGTTGTTCGGCTCACAGCGTTTGACAAGCTCGACTATCGGAGGACTTGACGCTAAAGCCGGGGTGACGATCTTCACCAGGATCACTTGATCTGGTGGAGCAAGCAAAGTCAGTTTCGTCGCCATTTCACTGCTAAACATTGCCTCTGGAATGTTGTGCAGTCGTACTTTGAAGGCCTGAAGAAAACAAATTCGGGATTAAAAAAATAATGTATATAGGTATAAAAATAAATTTAAGGGTTTAAGGCTGAATGGGCTTGGATCAAAAATTGAAACAGGAGAAGAAAAAGTTCAAAAAATTTTCACGACCGTAATTTGTGTTTATTTTATCAAACGCTTTTTTCTCTTAAGTTAACTTTTGATCAAGACCGTGCGCGACCCATTCATTCTTGAACGTCTTTGATTTAAGACCAATTCATCCTGTTTGCCCGATATAATCTACATCTAAAACTCTGAATCTCACCTGATAAGGATACTTCGGAAGCACTTCAGAGAGTTGATCGAGGGCGAGAAGGTCCTGTTTCTTGACTATGATAGTTTTACCGAAATCGACAAGAAACACGTCGACCCTGTTGTGAGCTTCGATGCTCGCTACGCTTCCCCGGTACCAATTTCCGTCCTCCACACATCTGACTAGATAGAGTTTGCTTCTGTCTATATTCTTGACTTCACTCCTCTGTATGTCCTCACTCGTGAGACCCGTCTGTATCAACGTGTTCATTAGGCTCACGAGGTACTTCATGCTGTCCGATTTCACATGCAGATACACGTCGCCGCTCTCAGTCACGTGGGACACGTAAACCTCGGAGACATGACCCTGGTGGAGAAAAAAGTCGTCAGATGAAATTTGAAAAGGGTCAGAAAAACGTGAAAAACAGGAAATCTACGCTGACATTTTTTCCGTAAATGTTTCATCTTGTAATTCGGACCAAAACGGACGCTCAGTTTTTTTTTCAGATTTTTGTCACTAAGCTCGACGAGATACGAATTTTCGAAGTTGAACGAATCCAAGTTTTTCGTGCGCGTAGGTAAAAAAATCCGTAACTTGCATACTTTTTGAAGTGCAAATTTCGTTAGACTTGAAACTCTTGTGATTGATTGCACAATCAATGAAAAATTAGTTCAGGTAAATCGACAACATTGTCTGGTAGCGAAAATTCAATTTTTCTTTGTTTCCACAACCGCAAAATTGAAAAAAAAAACCGCGTTTCGTTTCTCGAAAAATTCGGATCTCCAAGTGCGTTGATATTCAAAGTTTGAAAAAAATCACTCGGATTCACCACAATCTGTACTACACATAACAAAATTGACGAGATGATCAGTCCACACGATGTGGCTAAAACGATGTAAAACGATGTCTCCTTACCTGATTCAGCTTCGGAACAAGTATATTTTCGCTAATCTTGTTGAACAGAAAATCGTTCAAATTAACCTCCTGCTCTTTGCTAGTGTCGTAAAGAATGACAGACGCAGTCACTTCCTCCCCAAGCTCTCGGCTCAGGACCTCAGCAACGAGTATCTGTCCAAGTAAAACTTCTTCCAAGTACTCGATCACCTCGGCGCAATCGTTGAACACCTCCAAGTTGGCGAGCGTCAACTTGATGGCCTGAAAAAGCGAAACAATAACAAACGACAAGTGAAAAACCTCCACGAAATTCAAAACGGTTCAAACAAAATATTTTACCTGTGCAGGAATTTTGCAGAACTGCTTTTCCAACGGGTAAAGTTTGCTATAATGATAGGTGTCGTCATCTCCGTGATCAATGAAGAAAACCACGGCCATGCCAGTTTTCGCGTTATACTCAAAGCACTGAACTCTGTGCCAGTATTCCTCAACTTGAACCGCGTAATACTTTCCAACTTCGATGTCTTTTACTCCTGGAGCGTTAGAGATCTTTTGATAGTAGCTTTCCAGCTCGTTCAGCATGGTTTCAATTCTGTCCTGAAAGGAAGAAGGAGCAGAAACAAAATTGAGTGCGACAAGACTTTTTTTCTTGTATTGTTATTTCATATTATTCTCCTTTTCGGGATTAAAGGATGTTTATTGACACTCAAAATGCTTCATATCTCTACTCACGCTGTACTCTTCACCTATTAGCCGCGCCCAAATGTCTGTCGTGTCTAAAACGCAAGTGATGCAAAGATCCCAGTACTCGTCGACAGGTGGTTTCAGAACTCCAGGAACTGGAGGACCGATAGGATTTAGCTCGATCTTTTCCACCCTGGGTGATATCGCTTCTGCTACCTTTGGAATAGAAATATACAATAGACAGGGGGGAAGAATTTAATAGTATTTAATTTTCAGTATTTTGAAACAACTAACATGTTATACTGTTTCGTTTTACCGCATACGCAATAATTTCAAGATGAAATTAAGGCAAACCAAAGTATAATAGTAATAATAATTACTTCCAAACCTGCCATACCCTTTTGGGTATGTCCCCATAAGTAAATAGCTTGTGCGCGGTTAAGGGAGGGATATATTAGAAACCAACATTATGTGTCTGCAGCCATCTTAAGATGTTCGGCAAAAACACCTGCATTCACATCAGGGACAAGGAAATCTGCAGACAAACTTGCCCAGTAGCTGGATCGAGTTCAATCCTAAGCTCGCAGATTCGGCACCTGAGAGACTTGATCCGTCTTACAATTTATGCAAGTTGCTGCTCAGCTTCTCCTGAACAGGCTGGAAATTTGAACTCAGTTCTTCCTGTTCCGCAATCTTAGACAGTACATGCTGCGATACTATGATCGGTAGTTAATCAAAATTCGAATCGAATAACCAAAGGAAAAGTAGTAACAGAGGGAAAAAACATTTCTTTTAGTGTTTTTAACGCCAGTAATAGCGGACAGGAATGAAAAGACATCTTTAATATTAGATGAAAATGGTACTGAGCAAATCTTAACACACAATCTAAGATATCAGTAATTTGAGAAAATTTTTTTTACACTCGGAAAGTTCTAGGAGTTACAACTCTGGTGTTTTTGATCAGATTGTAATGCTTTTGGGCTTTTTTTAGTGATCATAAATTTTTTAATGTTGACGTGTGTTTGTAATGCAGATTGTTCCTGTGCGGTTGTGTCAGCATACAGATAATCCCCTCGGTTGGGTTCTGCTAAGGGTAGAGTATAAACCTCATATGTGAATTGTTTCTTTCATTTTTTCGATGGCTTAGTTATTCACTAATAACAATAAAGATCTCCATTATTTTTTTGGAAATAACATAAGCATTTGCATTAGTATGGGGTCATAGGTTGCAAACACTTACTTGGTGACCTTCGGCATTAGTTGTCAAACTTTCAGGTTTATAAGTGCTTTGAAATGTTTTTGTTAGCTATTAAATAATCGACAACAATCTAGCGACTCAAATTACAGCAGAAATTCCGATTGGAGATGGTCATTAAGTTAGTATTTATTACAACACGTTGTAACCAGACTCCGTGGACTGTCTTCAGACTACAAAAATAAAACGAAAGAAAGAATAACTTAACGAACTGTATGACTATCCCCTTACACTGGGTAATATTAAACAGAACTAACAATAAATGTTCCGTTTCTTACATTTTAAATTATATTGGGGAGACAAGAGTGGAAGAATTTTTCTCCAACTATCGAATTCAAGGTCATTAACAGTTTGAAGAAGATGATAGAAGAGATTTTAACAATAAATTTAGGACTCAACAGCTTTGTCTATTGCAGCAAATTGTTATCAAAATTTACTTGCCACATTCCAAACAGATCTTCAAGATATAATAATCGTTACTTTTTTCTTTGTGTAACGGATAACAATTCTTCGCTCGCTTCACCATCAGTGCGATCGGGGATTTTTGTAACAAACACATTGATTGGCTTGACATTTACGAGCCAAATCTTTAGTATGTTAAGAAGAAATATAAATGTACGTTTGAGTACAACTGAAGCTTTAAGTAATTGAATCTAAGAATTTAAAGCATTGTGCGTCCGTAGTGGCGAGTAAACACATTTATTACTATAGTTTATATAGTGTTGTAATTGGGCTTCTACCATTGATATCAAATAAATAAATAAATATTTATCTCGAGAGTCATTTGAAATAAATTTGTGTCTTTATGGTAGAACAAATGCACATCAACAATCACATTTGCACTTTTTACCTATACTACAATATAAGATTTCTAGAATATTTTTCAGACACTTCATAAGGATCTAGTTAGCCATTAAAAAATTCCCAACAACAATTGTTTCGAACGTTTGAAGTACAAAAACTCAACTCAACCTGTCGATTCCTTGATTTGTGTGATTCAAATTTGCATAGAATAATTCACAGTGGAACCTCGATTATCTGAACTGATTGGGACCAAGCCTAGTTCGGATAACCGAATAGCAATTTTTATCTTAGGGGATGATAACACATACAACACAAATTTGAATCCACAAAAAATCTGTATTAAACATCCAAATACATATTAAACCTTTTTCAAACACCGAATGCCTATTTTATTGGTAGAAGCAATGTTACAAGTGGATTAACGCTGGAAGATGAGAAACGCGCATGTGCTTACTCGAACATGCGTTGTTCTCACAGAAGCACAGCGAGTAACAATGTGAATTTCATGCACAAGAATTTATTTGTTGAACCAAAGTTCGGTAGTTGAGAGTTCGAATAAATCAAGTCAAGGTTTGGATAATTGAGGTCCTACTGTACATTGCACAGCAGAGACATTGTTATTCTTTGCACCCTAAATAAAAGCACGAATTGAAACGCATACCTTGTCTGAGCTGCGATGTTTGGATCGAGGGCTCGGATACGGTAGGCAAAGAATCGTCGAATCGTGGGCGCCTTTCTCCTTGAAAATTTCCGAGGTTTCGACGATTATCTTCTCCCAGTCTTCGGGCAAATTTTCCCTGAACTGCTCCTGGTAATACTTCGGTATTTGGTGCATAAAAACTCCGTTCGAGTGCTCAGCGACTATCGCAACCACACGATCCTTAACCAGATTCTTGTTAGTCGTCTCCGTAAGGCTGGATAGAGGACCGTTTATCTGCAACAATTCATGCAGCGCTTTGGCTGCCACGGCTCGGGTCGCTTCTTCAGATGTGGCTATCTCTTCCGGATAACTCGTGCAGCCGTACGAACCGATCTGAAATCCAAATTGTTTCACTCGAATCGCCTATTCATCTTGGATTGGGTAGTTTTCAGAATAATTATTCACATTAAAGCGAGAGGAGAACAAAATCGACTTAAGTTTGAATTTTTTGGAGATCTTTGAAGCTAGTTTCTAGAATGAAAAAAGATTTCAATAACAATGGTGAAGTAAAGATTATTGGTACATTAATGAAGCGGAGAGATCCTCACCTTTACTTTACAGTAGAAGAAGGAACCTTGTCGTTTTGCGGAGGACTTAACAACCTTGTACGAGGGTTTCGGGAGCTTCATGCTTTGCGCGTAGATTTCCAGCTGCTTGCACGGATTCTGATGCTGAGAATTTAGAGGCCACATTGTCTTGACCTGTAAAAACATTTCGCGGATTGAGCGGACGATCAAAAATAAAGCTTTGATATGAATGAATGGGTTTTGTACAATCTGAGATGAAAATGGCAAAGGAGTTAAAACTATTTAAAACATTTTTACAAGTGCAGTTTGTGTTACTGATGCTAAACACGAATGAAAGGACATTCCTGTTATTCAGTAGATATGATTTTAAGCGAATTCGATAAACCCATAAACTATGATATCAAAAATTTGAAGAAACCATCTATGATCAGAATATTGAAAATGCATCAACTTTTGTGTTCTCGACCAGATTCAAACATTTTTTAGCTTATTTTGCTTGTTGACCAGACCCTTTCAAATTCTGTGAAAATAATAAAATTCAAATTATAAAACCATGCCTCAAATCGTTCATATTTCAACTTCCCAAATTCAAATTTACACAGCATCATTTTTACAACTCAACGATCGACAATTCGACAGATCGAGACTTAAAAATCGGACCATAAACTAAATCCTTCATCTTTTAGCCGTGACTAAACTTAAAAACGACATAAAAAAAACCTCTTTACCTGCAAAGTTTTTGGTGTTTCAGGTGGGGTCGAAGAGGCGATGCTTTCAGCTGCGGCAGCAGCTGCGACTAGTTGACTGGGCGAGAGCGGTGAAAGAATAGTCGGTGGACTAGGGCTAGTCTGAGGCTTGAAGTTGAGCCGGTCGCTGATCGATTTCACAATTTTTGACTGCGTTTGAACAGGTTTGGAATTTCTCTCCTGAATGGACAGGCCCGGTTTCGGTGGAATCAGAGGTGTCGGTGTTGGCGGAGTGCGTTTCTCACTGAGCAAATTCTGCGTCGTAACTTTATTCTTGTACGCGACAGTCGGCGGCTGATTTCTGGTGTTCAAATTCGCCGATTTGTTTGCCATTCGGTCTGACAATTGCTGGAAGTGAGAATGAAACGAAATGGAATGGAATAGAGCGGAATCAAATAGTTTGTCGCAAGTTGGTTTTTATAATGAAAGAGAGAGAGACAGAGAGAGGTGATTGTGCGTGTAAACGAGAAGGACCAGGAATTAAGAATAATGCAATCTGAACGAATTGGATAAGTGAGAAAATAGAATGAATAGTTATAATTCGTCAATTTAAGAACAACAGGAACGAATTTATTACTCAAACTTCGAATTTGAATGCTTAAAGCTAGTAAAAAGAGTAAAATACGAATTAAACAATAGGATCGAGTGAAAATATAAAATTTTTGAAAAATATCATCAAAGCCGAGAGAGAAATTCTTAAACAAAGATACAAGAAAATCTTAATTATAAAGAAAATATTACTCTGTTACTAACAGCCCTTAGCTAGTACGAAAAAAAAGCAGAGGGTTCTCACGAACTATGTAAAAATATGTTTAATTAGTTGTGTTGATGACTTAAAAATTAGACAGCCTTACAAATGCCAAATGAAAATCTTTTTTGGATTTTGCGTTTTTTCACTTCAACCGTGATAACTTAAAGGCTCTTGCCGGAGATGAAAATGTTGACTAACAAAAGATTCCAAAGACGTTTCTCAACTTCATACATGTGCACAGATTTTGCACACCAGTTTAGGTTGATTGTAAGAATTTTGCACTTTTGCTGCACCCTATTAGACAGGTGATGACAGATAAACAAAATCAAACCAATGAATCAAAGTATACAAAAGCCCAAGAAACAGGGTGAAAAGTGATGTGAAAGAGAGAAAATAGTCTGATGTTACATGAAATTCGGTGGGAATGATATAACGAGGCGATTTGCAATAGCGTGGATGATCATTTTTGGCGGAGTTCGACGGAACGATGCTTACCAAAAATCGCAGGATGTCTTCTTGCCCGGTACTAAAATCTGGCAAATTGCAAAAAAGTGTTTCTAAATAGTGAAAAAACGACGCTTGTGTGCGGATAATGAGATGATTTTAAACTTAATTATTCTTGTGTTCTCATGATAATAAATACAATCGTTTCAAAACTAACCAGAGATATTTCAACACCGCAAAACGCCAACTTTGTAGAACTGCAAACACTGTAGTTTGATAAATGTGATTAGAGAAAAAAACTTTTCAAGTAAAATCATTAGAAAAACTAGATATCCACCAAAGAAACGGTAGGATTTATCAGGGAACTGATTCATAATTAATCTAAAACTCTTGTACATATGTCATTAAAAGTCTCCTACACACAGCTTAGCGTCGCTGAAGATGCTAAGCGATTTGTAGTTTAGGTGATAATAGGGTGTGAATAGGAGTAGAAAAAAACTGAAAAAGAAATTGAAATTTGGGTATTTATGTCGTATAATCAATCATTCAATTCGCTTCAGGTTTGTATTATTAAAAAGTATACAGATCAAACTTCATTTCCAAACTTTTTTGTTAGAATTAATTTACAGGAAGTAATATTATGGATGATTACATCAACTATTTCCCTCAGTGACATTTTTTGCAGCCCCAACGATATTTCGAAGACGGCTAAATCAATTCACTTCATCAAATTTAGAGACAGTATTTTTATCCCACGTTTTCACTTTTATTCAAATCACCATATTTCTTCTGTTAATCAGGTAAAAAAAATAGATTTTTCACAAAAAATCATGATTCGGCTTGATACGGTTGCCATTTTGTTGAAAAAAAAATGAGAAAAGGAAGTTCCACGTCGTGACAGAAAAGACAAACTACCCAAGAATACTACCTCTCAAGAAATCGCAAACATCGCAAAACATGTCACCGAGCAAAATGCCTAATGTTATGGTGACGAGAAACTATGCTACCTATTACTTGATTTTAATGAGAAAATTAAATAAACGAAAATCAATCTACGTACTTTCGAATAAAACAAACCCCAATCGAATTGTATAATTGGTTATCAAAATATAAATTGCCAAAGTTCACCTACGCTTTTGAGTCTTCTAATCGTATACACACCCTGAATAAAAATCGTTATGACGATGCTCACCTTGCTCGGAGAGGTTTGCGGAATTCCTGGATTTGGTAGCATGTATCGAGGTGGTTTCTCTATCAGCGGTGGTATAGTTTTCTTTGGTGGATTCTGCATCAAAGGTGGCAAGCTCGGCACTCTAAAGCATTGCGAATGGATCATCGAAAACACGAAAAAACCAATATTAGAAACAGAATATATAAAAGTTTCAGAGATAGATACACATATATAGTCAAACTTATATGAATTTAAAATAATTTTTTCAAAAAGAAAGAAGCTGAAGAAAAACAGCAACGAATCTTTCGACCATGAACAAGCTTTCAAATTATATAATCATCGGAGAATTAAACTCCCATACATGAGAACAGTGGCGATATTTGAAATCTAGTACCTCTGGACAGCTCGATAATTTGTGCTAGACCCTTTTCGCTGCTGCGAGTTCATAGACGGCATGTCGAATTGCGACGGTGTTCTGCCTGACCTGGCAGCAGGTCTTCTGCGTTTGGCGGTCTAAAAAAATTGTACAAACAAACACTGAGTTTACTTTTCTATTCCCCATTAACTTATCTGGAGAAAACGAAAGTGAAAAGCAAAAGTCGAACATTTGGCATTACTTTCTAGCCACTTTCGATCGCTAACGTTGTGGAAATTTGTTGGTGAAAATTGAAGATAATCACTCACCAATCCTCGCGTGCGATTCTTGGATGACGAGGACTTTTGTCTTGCTATCATCTGTGCCAGGTGAACCGTGTCTTCTGTCGGTTTGGCGATAATATTCCAATCGTTCCCTCTCTTGGTGATAAGGAGCCCGGGAATGTCATTGAGGAACTCTTCAAGGGACGGATAACCCAGTTTTCTATAGGGTAAACTTTCCCCGACTATTTTCTTATAGTCATCTAAAATGATTGAAGGAGGGGTGGGTTATTTGGAGATAACAACAGCGGGCATTCTGTTTCGATAAAGGAATGAAGCTAAATAAGGAAAAACGGTTATCTGAAACTCAGTGAAATTCATTGACTCTCCACGATATCTTGGTTCTTGAAAGGATAAATCGGTTGAATTGTCTGAACCAAAAGTTAGGAAAAGATAAAACAACCGTTTTCGAAATCTTGTAAAATGTAAAACCGTATCTTCCAATGACTGCAATTCCCCTATATAAGTATACTATAATATAATGGAAGATTTCTGGAATATTCCTCAGTCAATTTGTCAGGATCCAATAAACGAGGAAGATAAGCTCAAAAACGTCAGAATCGATTTAAAAAAATCTGAGTTTAAGCATTTTGACGGTTCTTACTATGAAACTTTTTCTCCAATCGTCCATATCTTAACTTGTGTAATTTGAATTTGCTCAGAATTATTTCTATTAAATAGTAGAAAAGTTTTTATTTTCGGGTTCACCAATATTGGCAAAAATAACATTGCTGGAAATTTTTTTAACGATTTTTTCTCTTGTCCCGTAACTTTTGGTCACAATTCTTAAGGTCCATTCATTCTTAATAGCTAAATGGATAAGAATTAACTTACTATTTAATTCAGACAGCGAGACACCGCCTTTAGCTGACAACAGACAGGCCCGTAAGTTGGCTACAGCCTCATCATAGTCAGCATTGTCCCCCATTATTTCAGGAAAATGGTCCTTTTCTGTTTAACCCTCGTCTTGTCCTCGGCTCCGATTTTCTTTCTCAGATATGTCTTGTTATTTCTCCTGAAAATTAATTTCAAAAAGCGTTTATCAGAAATAAATTTAACAATTCCAAGGAGTCGAGTCGTGTTTTGAGTCACAGAACTTTAGTAACTTGACGTGAGGAAGGGCGGAGAACAAGTGTGCAGCTTATTCTGCAAAATATTTCTTTTCCTCACTGATATGAGAGTTAAAAGGAGGGAGATAGGGAGGGAAGGAAGTGCTATAAATGAAGTGTTTATGCTTTTACTTTAGCAGTATGCATGAGTTGCGACCTCTCAAATTTCTACGGGTCAAGAGGAACAGTAATTCTAGTAGGGACCAGACTGTTTATTTCACCCAGAGATTGCCTCCCTTTCCTCTCCTCTTCTCTCTCCTGCTCATAGTTACACTCTTATGTCAAATGTAAACATGTGCCCACAAGCACGTACATAATTTATGAGGGTGATGCTTTTTTCAAAACAAAAATTTTTCTCACCATAAAGGGTGTCCGTATTCACAGTGACTCAATCATTTTAGATAATTGTAAGATTTTGCAACTTTTTTTACGTACTCCAGATTCAAAGTTGTTATATTTTAGACACCGTTCATGTCCATTGAAATTAATAAGATATTCCAGTTTATTTAAAAGTCTTTGTGCTTGAAATTTTTCATTCGCAAATCCGCAAGATTTGAAATTACTCAAATTCGCCAAAATTCAAAATATTTCGCCAGACAATCCCAGTTTTGCTGTCGACAATGAAATCATATTTTCTATGAAATCGGTATATAATTGACTATTTTCCAACTTTCGATCGACTTTGAAGGTGTTGACTTTGTAGAATTTGTTTATGAGTTTGTATTCCTTCGGTTTGGTTTACTAAATTTCAGATAAAAATCAGATCTAAAGTCGTGGAGTAACGATTTTTTCTCAAAGACCAAACTATCATTGCAAAGTTAAATTATCATTGCAAATTTCAACCTCAATATTTTATCATATAATAAGATTGATAATAATCTAAATTCGCTTCATACTGTTAGAATCAGACTAAAATTAACCCATTACAGTCAAGAACATTTTTTAATTTATACTTTTCAAACAAATAAACATTTATCTCATATCGTTAGAAAAGAATCATAATTTACGCACTAAGTACGACGCTGCAGTTGGCAAGCAGTCAAAGTTGGCAGCCAAACACGGGAATGCATAGGGGCTATTCCGCGTTAACCGGATCAGTCATCTCTCAGATATTTTTTTAATTTGGCATGTGGATTGTGTAGGGAGAGTTAGATTTTTGTGCCAAAGCGCGAACCTCATAATGCAAAATTCGATTTTTTATTAACAATAACAAATTAGACTCCCATTTTTTTCAAAAATTCATAACTTTGGCAAAAAATTAGATACAATATATTTTTTTTTTTAAATTACGCGGAAAGCTCCATAGAATTTTAAAAAAAATACGAAATGGTAAAAAAAAGTTGTTATCAATTGTTTATTTAACAATTAATTTTTCAAAGATTTTTAAAACAGTGACTGAGACGATCAAAAAATTTTTTTTAAATTCTGACATGTTCCTTGAACTGTACTACAACCTGTGAATTAATTCCAGAGGGGTGTTTTTCTTCGTTTTCGAGTAAAAAATCATTAAAGGTGTCGATGCACACGTAATTGCGGCGCGCCGAGTCTCTACGTAATGGCGAGCGGCCGGTTGCCGTCCACCGCTACCCCGCGGTGGCGTCGCAGCGTTATTTTAGAGTCATTTTCACGATGTAGGACATGATTGAAGAATCTGAAAAAAATACTGTACCTTCACAAGGCCTGCTCAAAGCGATAACTGAAGTTTCAAGAATGTGTTGCGAATTTATTTCGATGTTTATACTTTTGAAACAACAGAGACGAAGCTTATTTGATAAATTTATAAGTGCAAGTAACATTAAATATCGAAAACAATGATGTGAAAGCAAATTTTTTTTTTTTTTAATTAACAAATCGAAATACTCAAAAAATAATTATAAACTATATTGAGATGCTAATATTTTTATTCAAAATATCCTTTGCATTTGAAAACATCAATATAAATATTATTTATCGATATATTGATCCAATCAGATTAATTTTCATTTTTTATATAATAAAACTAGTTTTAATCTTCGTGACTAATCTTTGTCCCTATTTTCGTCAATAACGGTTGTAATCATGTCTTTATTAAATAATGTAGTGACTATTGCAACAGGTCTAGGAATTTTAGACAGATATCGTCCGTGTGCTAAATATAAAATTATTGCAGCAACATGTGAATAACAACCAATAGTCCTAAGTCCATTTTCACATTCACAGCAATATCTTGGTATTCCACTGCACCCAACCATATTTGGTTTATATTCAATAAAACATCTGTAATTTTAATTTGCGAAATAATTTACATAAGAGAAGTTTAATTAGCTTGAAATTGCATGATTATTGATTCGTGTTCAATAAGTGATAATTTTTTCACTTAATTGTGTTTTTCCAGTAAAAGAATAAAATAAAAATTCGAACAGAACTGAAAAATTTTTGCAAATAGGTAATTGGTCAGAAATATTGTAGGGAAAAGTGGTACCACCCAGTATATTAGGGAAATGGTTTATAAGGGGCAGCAATTGAAAATAAACGATCCCTTTTCAAGACTGCATGAC